>NC_064639.1:58562200-58865230 GCF_023864345.2 Schistocerca serialis cubense
ATTGCATCCGAATTTAATACAATAGGCACAATGCCGACTTCGGTACAAGAGGACTGACACTCTAACTTTCTATGATTTGAACCTATCCTGTGAGTCCAGTTTTAGATGCCGATGCTTCACTTCATTTTTACTGGATACCTTGGACCTTCTTTTTGACGATGAAACACAGAAATTGCATCCGAATTTAATACAAAAGGCACATGCCGACTTAAGTACAAGAGGACTCACACTCTAACTTTCTATGATTTAAACCTCTCCTGTGTGTCCAGTTTTAGATTCCGATGCTTCACTTCAGGTTTACTGTATCCCTTTTACCTACTTATTGACGATGAAACACAGAAATTGCATCTGAATTTAATACAAAAGGCACAATGCTGACTTAAGTACAAGAGGACTGACACTCTAACTTTCAATGATCTAAACCTATCCTGTGAGACCAGTTTTAGATTATGATTTTTCACTATAGGTTTACTGTATCATTTGGACCATCTTATTGACGATAAAATATAGATATTGCATCCGAATTTATTACAAAAGCACAATGTCGACCTAAGTACAAGAGGACTAACACTCTCACTTTCTATGATATCGACCTCTTCTTTGAGTCCAGTTTTAGATTCCGATGCTTCACTTCAGGTTTACTGTATCCCTTGGACCTTCTTATTGACGATGAAACACAGGAATATCATCCGAATTTAATACAAAAGGCACAATGAAGACTGAAGTACAAGAGGACTGACACTCTAACCTTCTATGATTCGAACCTCTCCCGTGAGTTCAGTTTAGGATTCCGATGTTTCACTTCAGGTTTACTGTATCCCTTGTACCTTCTTACTGATGATGAAACACAGAAATTGCATCCGAATTTAATACAAAAGGCTCAATGCGACTGAAGTACAAGAGGACTGACACTCTAACTTTCTATTATTTGAACCTCTCCTGTGAGTCCAGTTTTAGATTCCGATGCTCCACTTCGGGTTCTCTTTATCCCTTGGAACTTATTATTGATGATGAAACACAGAAATTGCATCCGAATTTAATACAAAAGGCACAGTGCCGACTTAAGTACAAGAGGACTGACACTCTAACTTTCTATGATTTGAAACTCTCCTGTGAGTCCAGTTTTAGATTCCGATGCTTCCCTTCAGGTTTACTGTATCCCTTGGACATTCTTATTGACGATGAAACACGAAAATAGCATCCGAATTAAAAACAAAAGGCAAAATGCCGACGTAAGTACAAGAGGACTGACACACAAATATTCTATGATTTGCACCTCCCCTGTGAGTCCAGTTTTAGATTCCGATGCTTCACTTCAGTTTTACTGTATACCTTGGAACTTCTAATTGACGATGAAATACAGAAAGTGAATCGGAATTGAATTCAAAACGCACAATGCCGACTTAAGTACAAGAGAACCCACTCTAACTTTCTGTGATTTGAACCTCTCCTGTGAGTCCAGTTTTATATTCAGATGCTTCAATTAAGGTTTACTGTATCCCTAGGACCTTCTTATTGACGATGAAATACAGAAATTGCATACGAATTTAATACAAAAGGCACAATGCCGACTTAAGTGCAAGAGGACTGACACTCTCACTTTCAATGATTTGAACGTCTCCTGTGAGTCCAGTTTTAGATTCCGATGCTACACTTCAGGTTTACTGTATTCCTTGGACCTTCTTATTGACGATGAAACACAGAAATTGCATCCGAATTTAATACAAAAGGCACAATGCCGACTGAAGTACAAGAGGACTGACACTCTAACTTTCTGTGATTTGAACCTCTCCTGTGAGTCCAGTTTTAGATTCCGATGCTGCACTTCGGATTCACTGTATCCCTTGAAACTTCTTATTGACGATAAAACACAGAAATTGCATCCGAATGTAATACAAAAGGCACAATGCCTACTTAAGTACAAGAGGACTGACACTCTAACATTCTATGATTTGAACCTCTCCTGTGAGTCCACTTTTAGTTCTGATACTTCACTGTATCCCTTGGACTTTCTTATTGACGATGAGAACACAGAAATTGCATCCGAATTTAATACAAAAGGCACAATGCCGACTTCAGCACAAGAGGACTGACACTCTAACTTCCTATGATTTGAACCTATCCTGTGAGTCCAGTTTTAGATGCCGATGCTTCACTTCAGATTTACGGTATACCTTGGACCTTCTTTTTGACGATGAAAAACAGAAATTGCATCCGAATTTAATATAAAAGGCACAGTGCCGACTTAAGTACAAGGGGCCTCACACTCTAACTTTCTATGATTTAAACCTCTCCTGTGAGTCCAGTTTTAGATTCCGATACTTCACTTCAGGTTTACTGTATACCTTGGGCCTTCTTATTGACGATGAAACACAGAAATTGCATCCGAATTTAATAAAAAAGGCACAATGCCGACTTAAGTACAAGAGCACTGACACTCTAACTTTCTATGATTTGAACCTCTCCTGTGAGTCCAGATTTATGTTCAGATGCTTCACTTCATGTTTACTGTATCACTTGGAGCTTCTTATTGACGATGAAACACAGAAATTGCATCCGAATTTAATACAAAAGGCACAATGCGACTGAGGTACAAGAGGAATGACACTCTACCTTACTATGATTTGAACCTATCCTGTGAGTCCAGTTTTAGATGCCGATGCTTCACTTCGGGTTTACTGTAAAACGTGGACCTTCTTTTTGACGATGAAACACAGAAATTGCATCCGAATTTAATACAAAAGGCACATCGCCGACTTAAGTACAAGAGGACTGACACTCTAACTTTCTATGATTTGAACCTCTCCTATGAGACCAGTTTTAGATTCCGATGCTTCATTTCAGGTTTACTGTATCCCTTGGAACTTCTTATTGTTGATGAAACTCAGAAATTGCATCCGAATTTAATACAAAAGTCACAATGCCTACTTAAGTACAAGAGGACTGACACTCTAACATTCTATGAATTGAACCTCTCCTGTGAGTCCAGTTTTAGATTCCGATGCTTCCCTTCAGGTTTACTGTATGCCTTGGACCTTCTTATTGACAATGAGACACAGAAATTGCATCCGAATTTAATACAATAGGCACAATGCCGACTTCGGTACAAGAGGACTGACACTCTAACTTCCTACGATTTGAACCTATCCAGTGAGTCCAGTTTTAGATGCCGATGCTTCACTTCATTTTTACTGTATACCTTGGACCTTCTTTTTGACGATGAAACACAGAAATTGCATCCGAATTTAATACAAAAGGCACATGCCGACTTAAGTACAAGAGGACTCACACTCTAACTTTCTATGATTTAAACCTCTCCTCTGAGTCCAGTTTTAGATTCCGATGCTTCACTTCAGGTTTACTGTATCCCTTGGACCTACTTATTGACGATGAAACACAGAAATTGCATCTGAATTTAATGCAAAAGGCACAATGCTGTCTTAAGTACAAGAGGACTGACACTCTAACTTTCAATGATCTAAACCTATCCTGTGAGACCAGTTTTAGATTATGATTTTTCACTATAGGTTTACTGTATCATTTGGACCATCTTATTGACGATGAAACATAGATATTGCATCCGAATTTATTACAAAAGCACAATGCCGACCTAAGTACAAGAGGAGTAACACTCTCACTTTCTATGATTTCGACCTCTTCTGTGAGTCCAGTTTTAGATTCCGATGCTTCACTTCAGGTTTACTGTATCCCTTGGACCTTCTTGTTGACGATGAAACAAAGGACTTGCATCCGAATTTAATATTAAAGGCTCAATGATGACTGAAGTACAAGAGGACTGACACTCTAACCTTCTATGATTCGAACCTCCCCTGTGAGTCCAGTTTTAGATTCCGATGCTTCCCATCAGGTTTACTGTATACCTTGGACATTCTTATTGACAATGAAACACAGAAAATGCATCCGAATTTAATACAAAACTACAATGCCGACATAAGTACAAGAAGACTGACACTCTAACTTTCTATGATTTGAACCTCTCCTGTGAGTCCAGTTTTAGATTCCGATGCTTCACTGCAGTATTACTGTATACATTGGAACTTCGAATTGACGATGAAATACAGATATTGCATCGGAATAAAATTCAAAACGCACAATGCCGTCTTCAGTACAAGAGAACTGACACTCTAACTTTCTATGATTTGAACCTCTCCTGTGAGACCAGTTTTATATTCAGATGCTTCACTTCAGGTTCGCTGTATCCCTTGGACCTTCTTATTGACGATGAGACACAGAAATTGCATCCGAATTTAATACAAAAGGCACAATGCCGACTTCAGTACAAGAGGTCTGACACTCTAACTTTCTATGATTTGAACCTATCCTGTGAGTCCAGTTTTAGTGCCGATGCTTCACTTTAGCTATACTGTATACCTTGGATGTTCTTTTTGACGATGAAACACAGAAACTGCATCCGAATTTAATACAAAAGGCACAATGCCGACTTAAGTACAAGAGGACTCACACTCTAACTTTCTATGACTTAAACCTCTCCTGTGAGTCCAGTTTTAGATTCCGATGCTTCACTTCAGGTTTACTGTATCCCTTGGACCTTGTTATTGACGACGAAACACAGAAATTGCATCTGAATTTAATACAAAAGGCACAATGCTGACTTAAGTACAAGAGGACTGACACTCTAACTTTCTATGATTTGAACCTCTCCTGTGAGTCCAGTTGTAGATTCCGTTGCTTCACTTCAGGTTTACTGTATACCTTGGACCATGTTATTGACCATGAAACACAGAAATTGCATCGGAATTTAATACAAAAGGCATAATGCCGACTTAAGTACAAGAGGACCGACACACTAACTTTCTATGATTTAAACCTATCCTGTGAGACCAGTTTTAGATTACGATTTTTCACTTCAGGTTTACTGTATCATTTGGACCATCTTATTGACGATAAGACATAGATATTGCATCCGAAATTATTACAAAAGCACAATGCCGTCCTAAGTACAAGAGGACTAACACTCTCACTTTCTATGATTTCGACTTCTCCTGTGAGTCCAGTTTTAGAATCCGATGCTTCACTTCAGGTTTACTGTATCCCTTGGACATTCTTATTGACGATGAAACACGGAAATTGCATCCGAATTAAATACAAAAGGCACATGCCGACTTAAGTACAAGAGGACTCACACTCTAACTTTCTATGATTTAAACCTCTCCTGTGTGTCCAGTTTTAGATTCCGATGCTTCACTTCAGGTTTACTGTATCCCTTGGACCTACTTATTGACGATGAAACACAGAAATTGCATCTGAATTTAATACAAAATGCACAATGCTGACTTAAGTACAAGAGGACTGACACTCTAACTTTCAATGATCTAAACCTATCCTGTGAGACCAGTTTTAGATTATGATTTTTCACTATAGGTTTACCGTATCATTTGGACCATCTTATTGACGATAAAATATAGATATTGCATCCGAATTTATTACAAAAGCACAATGTCGACCTAAGTACAAGAGGACTAACACTCTCACTTTCTATGATATCGACCTCTTCTTTGAGTCCAGTTTTAGATTCCGATGCTTCACTTCAGGTTTACTGTATCCCTTGGACCTTCTTATTGACGATGAAACACAGGAATATCATCCGAATTTAATACAAAAGGCACAATGAAGACTGAAGTACAAGAGGACTGACACTCTAACCTTCTATGATTCGAACCTCTCCTGTGAGTTCAGTTTAGGATTCCGATGTTTCACTTCAGGTTTACTGTATCCCTTGTACCTTCTTACTGATGATGAAACACAGAAATTGCATCCGAATTTAATACAAAAGGCACAATGCGACTGAAGTGCAAGAGGACTGACACTCTAACTTTCTATTATTTGAACCTCTCCTGTGAGTCCAGTTTTAGATTCCGATGCTTCCCTTCAGGTTTACTGTATCCCTTGGACATTCTTATTGACGATGAAACACGGAAATAGCATCCGAATTAAAAACAAAAGGCAAAATGCCGACTTAAGTACAAGAGGACTGACACACAAATATTCTATGATTTACACCTCCCCTGTGAGTCCAGTTTTAGATTCCGATGCTTCACTTCAGTTTTACTGTATACCTTGGAACTTCTAATTGACGATGAAATACAGAAATTGAATCGGAATTGAATTCAAAACGCACAATGCCGACTTAAGTACAAGAGAACTGACACTCTAACTTTCTGTGATTTGAACCTCTCCTGTGAGTCCAGTTTTATATTCAGATGCTTCAATTAAGGTTTACTGTATCCCTTGGACCTTCTTATTGACGTTGAGATACAGAAATTGCATACGAATTTAATACAAAAGGCACAATGCCGACTTAAGTGCAAGAGGACTGACACTCTCACTTTCAATGATTTGAACGTCTCCTGTGAGTCCAGTTTTAGATTCCGATGCTACACTTCAGGTTTACTGTATCCTTTGGACCTGCTTATTGACGATGAAACACAGAAATTGCATCCGAATTTAATACAAAAGGCACAATGCCAATTGAAGTTCAAGAGGACTGACACTCTAACTTTCTATGATTTGAACCTGTCCTGTGAATCCAGTTTAGGATTCCGATGCTTCACTTCAGGTTTACTGTATCCCTTGTACCTTCTTATTGATGATGAAACACAGAAATTGCATCCGAATTTAATACAAAAGGCACAATGCCGACTGAAGTACAAGAGGACTGACACTCTAACTTTCTGTGATTTGAACCTCTCCTGTGAGTCCAGTTTTAGATTCCGATGCTGCACTTCGGGTTCACTGTATCTCTTGAAACTTCTTATTGACGATAAAACACAGAAATTGCATCCGAATGTAATACAAAAATCACAATGCCTACATAAGTACAAGAGGACTGACACTCTAACATTCTATGATTTGAACCTCTCCTGTGAGTCCACTTTTAGTTCTGATACTTCACTGTATCCCTTGGACCTTCTTATTGACGATGAGAACACAGAAATTGCATCCGAATTTAATACAAAAGGCACAATGCCGACTTCAGCATAAGAGGACTGACACTCTAACTTCCTATGATTTGAACCTATCCTGTGAGTCCAGTTTTAGATGCCGATGCTTCACTTCAGATTTACGGTATACCTTGGACCTTCTTTTTGTCGATGAAACACAGAAATTGCATCCGAATTTAATATAAAAGGCACAGTGCCGACTTAAGTACAAGAGGACTCACACTCTAACTTTCTATGATTTAAACCTCTCCTGTGAGTCCAGTTTTAGATTCCGATACTTCACTTCAGGTTTACTGTATACCTTGGGCCTTCTTATTGACGATGAAACACAGAAATTGCATCCGAATTTAATAAAAAAGGCACAATGCCGACTTATGTACAAGAGCACTGACACTCTAACTTTCTATGATTTGAACCTCTCCTGTGAGTCCAGATTTATGTTCAGATGCTTCACTTCATGTTTACTGTATCACTTGGAGCTTCTTATTGACGATGAAACACAGAAATTGCATCCGAATTTAATACAAAAGGCACAATGCGACTGAGGTACAAGAGGAATGACACTCTAACTTTCTATGATTTGAACCTATCCTGTGAGTCCAGTTTTAGATGCCGATGCTTCACTTCAGGTTTACTGTAAAACGTGGACCTTCTTTTTGACGATGAAACACAGAAATTGCATCCGAATTTAATACAAAAGGCACATCGCCGACTTAAGTACAAGAGGACTGACACTCTAACTTTCTATGATTTGAACCTCTCCTATGAGACCAGTTTTAGATTCCGATGCTTCATTTCAGGTTTACTGTATCCCTTGGAACTTCTTATTGTTGATGAAACTCAGAAATTGCATCCGAATTTAATACAAAAGTCACAATGCCTACTAAAGTACAAGAGGACTGACACTCTAACATTCTATGAATTGAACCTCTCCTGTGAGTCCAGTTTTAGATTCCGATGCTTATCTTCAGGTTTACTGTATGCCTTGGACCTTCTTATTGACAATGAGACACAGAAATTGCATCCAAATTTAATACAATAGGCACAATGCCGACTTCGGTACAAGAGGACTGACACTCTAACTTTCTACGATTTGAACCTATCCTGTGAGTCCAGTTTTAGATGCCGATGCTTCACTTCTTTTTTACTGTATACCTTGGACCTTCTTTTTGACGATGAAACACAGAAATTGCATCCGAATTTAATACAAAAGGCACATGCCGACTTAAGTACAAGAGGACTCACACTCTAACTTTCTATGATTTAAACCTCTCCTGTGAGTCCAGTTTTAGATTCCGATGCTTCACTTCAGGTTTACTGTATCCCTTGGACCTACTTATTGACGATGAAACACAGAAATTGCATCTGAATTTAATACAAAAGGCACAATGCTGTCTTAAGTACAAGAGGACTGACACTCTAACTTTCAATGATCTAAACCTATCCTGTGAGACCAGTTTTAGATTATGATTTTTCACTATAGGTTTACTGTATCATTTGGACCATCTTATTGACGATGAAACATAGATATTGCATCCGAATTTATTACAAAAGCACAATGCCGACCTAAGTACAAGAGGACTAACACTCTCACTTTCTATGATTTCGACCTCTTCTGTGAGTCCAGGTTTAGATTCCTATGCTTCACTTCAGGTTTACTGTATCCCTTGGACCTTCTTGTTGACGATGAAACACAGGACTTGCATCCGAATTTAATACAAAAGGCACAATGATGACTGAAGTACAAGAGGACTGACACTCTAACCTTCTATGATTCGAACCTCTCCTGTGAGTTCAGTTTAGGATTCCGATGTTTCACTTCAGGTTTACTGTATCCCTTGTACCTTCTTATTGATGATGAAACACAGAAATTGCATCCGAATTTAATACAAAAGGCACAATGCGACTGAAGTACAAGAGGACTGACACTCTAATTTTCTATTATTTGAACCTCTCCTGTGAGTCCAGTTTTAGATTCCGATGCTCCACTTCGGGTTCTCTTTATCCCTTGGAACTTATTATTGATGATGAAACACAGGAATTGCATCCGAATTTAATACAAAAGGCACAATGAAGACTGAAGTACAAGAGGACTGACACTCTAACCTTCTATGATTCGAACCTCTCCTGTGAGTCCAGTTTTAGATTCCGATGCTTCCCATCAGGTTTACTGTATACCTTGGACATTCTTATTGACAATGAAACACAGAAAATGCATCCGAATTTAATACAAAACTACAATGCCGACATAAGTACAAGAAGACTGACACTCTAACTTTCTATGATTTGAACCTCTCCTGTGAGTCCAGTTTTAGATTCCGATGCTTCACTGCAGTATTACTGTATACATTGGAACTTCGAATTGACGATGAAATACAGATATTGCATCGGAATAAAATTCAAAACGCACAATGCCGTCTTCAGTACAAGAGAACTGACACTCTAACTTTCTATGATTTGAACCTCTCCTGTGAGTCCAGTTTTATATTCAGATGCTTCACTTCAGGTTCGCTGTATCCCTTGGACCTTCTTATTGACGATGAGACACAGAAATTGCATCCGAATTTAATACAAAAGGCACAATGCCGACTTCAGTACAAGAGGTCTGACACTCTAACTTTCTATGATTTGAACCTATCCTGTGAGTCCTGTTTTAGTGCCGATGCTTCACTTTAGCTATACTGTATACCTTCGATCTTCTTTTTGACGATGAAACACAGAAACTGCATCCGAATTTAATACAAAAGGCACAATGCCGACTTAAGTACAAGAGGACTCACACTCTTTCTATGACTTAAACCTCTCCTGTGAGTCCAGTTTTAGATTCCGATGCTTCACTTCAGGTTAACTGTATCCCTTGGACCTACTTATTGACGATGAAACACAGAAACTGCATCCGAATTTATTAAAAAAGGCACAATGCCGACTTAAGTACAAGAGGACTGACACTCTAACTTTCTATGATTTGAACCTCTCCTGTGAGTCCAGTTGTAGATTCCGTTGCTTCACTTCAGGTTTACTGTATACCTTGGACCATGTTATTGACCATGAAACACAGAAATTGCATCGGAATTTAATACAAAAGGCATAATGCCGACTTAAGTACAAGAGGACCGACACACTAACTTTCTATGATTTAAACCCATCCTGTGAGACCAGTTTTAGATTACGATTTTTCACTTCAGGTTTACTGTATCATTTGGACCATCTTATTGACGATAAGACATAGATATTGCATCCGAAATTATTACAAAAGCACAATGCCGTCCTAAGTACAAGAGGACTAACACTCTCACTTTCTATGATTTCGACCTCTCCTGTGAGTCCAGTTTTAGAATCCGATGCTTCACTTCAGGTTTACTGTATCCCTTGGACATTCTTATTGACGATGAAACACGGAAATTGCATCCGAATTAAATACAAAAGGCAAAATGCCGACTTAAGTACAAGAGGACTGACACACAAATATTCTATGATTTGCACCTCCCCTGTGAGTCCAGTTTTAGATTCCGATGCTTCACTTCAGTTTTACTGTATACCTTGGAACTTCTAATTGACGATGAAATACAGAAATTGAATCGGAATTAAATTCAAAAAGCACAATGCCGACTTAAGTACAAGAGAACTGACACTCTAACTTTCTGTGATTTGAACCTCTCCTGTGAGTCCAGTTTTATATTCAGATGTTTCAATTAAGGTATACTGTATCCCTTGGACCTTCTTATTGACGATGAAACACAGAAATTGCATACGAATTTAATACAAAAGGCACAATGCCAATTGAAGTACAAGGGGACTGACACTCTAACTTTCTATGATTTGAACCTGTCCTGTGAGTCCAGTTTAGGATTCCGATGCTTCACTTCAGGTTTACTGTATCCCTTGTACCTTCTTATTGATGATGAAACACAGAAATTGCATCCGAATTTAATACAAAAGGCACAATGCCGACTGAAGTACAAGAGGACTGACACTCTAACATTCAATGATTTGAACCTCTGCTGTGAGTCCACTTTTAGTTCCGATACTTCACTGTATCCCTTGGACCTTCTTGTTGACGATGAGACACAGAAATTGCATCCGAATTTAATACAAAAGGCACAATGCCGACTTCAGCACAAGAGGACTGACACACAAATATTCTATGATTTGCACGTCCCCTGTGAGTCCAGTTTTAGATTCCGATGCTTCACTTCAGTTTTACTGTATACCTTGGAACTTCTAATTGACGATGAAATACAGAAATTGAATCGGATTTAAATTCAAAACGCACAATGCCGACTTAAGTACAAGAGAACTGACACTCTAACTTTCTATGATTTGAACCTATCCTGTGAGTCCAGTTTTAGTGCCGATGCTTCACTTTAGGTATACTGTATACCTTGGATCTTCTTTTTGACGATGAAACACAGAAACTGCATCCGAATTTAATACAAAAGGCACAATGCCGACTTAAGTACAAGAGGACTCACACTCTAACTTTCTATGACTTAAACCTCTCCTGTGAGTCCAGTTTTAGATTCCGATGCTTCACTTCAGGTTTACTGTATCAATTGGACCTTCTTATTGACGATGAAACACAGAAATTGCATCTGAATTTAATACAAAAGGCACAATGCTGACTTAAGTACAAGAGGACTGACACTCTAACTTTCTATGATTTGAACCTCTCCAGTGAGTCCAGTTGTAGATTCCGTTGCTTCACTTCAGGTTTACTGTATACCTTGGACCATGTTATTGACGATGAAACACAGAAATAGCATCGGAATTTAATACAAAAGGCATAATGCCGACTTAAGTACAAGAGGACCGTCGCTCTAACTTTCTATGATTTAAACCTATCCTGTGAGACCAGTTTTAGATTACGATTTTTCACTTCAGGTTTACTGTATCATTTGAACCATCTTATTGACGATGAGACATAGATATTGCATCCAAAATTATTACAAAAGCACAATGCCGTCCTAAGTACAAGAGGACTAACACTCTCACTTTCTATGATTTCGACCTCTCCTGTGAGTCCAGTTTTAGAATCCGATGCTTCACTTCAGGTTTACTGTATCCCTTGGACATTCTTATTGACGATGAAACACGGAAATTGCATCCGAATTAAATACAAAAGGCAAAATGCCGACTTAAGTACAAGAGGACTGACACACAATATTCTATGATTTGCACCTCCCCTGTGAGTCCAGTTTTAGATTCCGATGCTTCACTTCAGTTTTACTGTATACCTTGGAACTTCTAATTGACAATGAAATACAGAAATTGAATCGGAATTAAATTCAAAACGCACAATGCCGACTTAAGTACAAGAGAACTGACACTCTCACTTTCAATGATTTGAACGTCTCCTGTGAGTCCAGTTTTAGATTCCGATGCTTCACTTCAGTTTTACTGTATCCCTTGGACTTCTTATTGACGATGAAACACAGAAATTGCATCCGAATTTAATACAAAAGGCACAATGCCAATTGAAGTACAAGAGGACTGACACTCTAACATTCTATGATTTGAACCTGTCCTGTGAGTCCAGTTTAGGATTCCGATGCTGCACTTCAGGTTTACTGTATCCCTTGTACCTTCTTATTGATGATGAAACACAGAAATTGCATCCGAATTTAATACAAAATGCACAATGCCGACATAAGTACAAGGAGACTGACACTCTAACTTTCTATGATTTGAACCTCTGCTGTGAGTAGAGTTTTAGATTCCGATGCTTCACTTCAGGTTTACTGTATCCCTTGGACCTACTTATTGACGATGAAACACAGAAACTGCATCCGAATTTATTAAAAAAGGCACAATGCCGACTTAAGTACAAGAGGACTGACACTCTAACTTTCTATGATTTGAACCTCTCCTGTGAGTCCAGTTTTAGATCCCGATGCTTCACTTCAGTTGTACAGTATACCTTGGACCTTCTTATTGACGATGAAGCACAGAAATTGCATCCGAATTTAATACAAAAGGCACTGTGTTAACTTAAGTACTAGAGGACTGACACTCTAACTTTCTATGATTTGAACGTCTCCTGTGTGTCCAGTTTTAGATTCCGATACTTCACTTCAGGTTTACTGTATAGCTTGGATCTTCTTATTGACGATGAAACAAAGAAATCGCATTTGAATTTAATACAAAAGGCACAATGCCGCCGTAAGTACAAGAGGACTGACACTCTAACTTTCTATGATTTGAACCTCTCCTGTGAGTCAAGTTTTAGATTCCGATGCTATACTTCAGGTTTACTGTATACCTTGGACCTTCTTATTGACGATGAAGCACAGAAATTGCATCCGAATTTAATACAAAAGGCACTGTGCTAACTTAAGTACTAGAGGTCTGACACTCTAACTTTCTATGATTTGAACGTCTCCTGTGAGTCCAGTTTTAGATTCCGATACTTCACTTCAGGTTTACTGTATACCTTGGACCTTCCTATTGACGATGAAGCACAGAAATTGCATCCGAATTTAATACAAAAGGCACTGTGCTAACTTAAGTACTAGAGGACTGACACTCTAACTTTCTATGATTTGAACGTCTCCTGTGAGTCCAGTTTTAGATTCCGGTACTTCACTTCAGGTTTACTGTATAGCTTGGACCTTCTTATTGACGATGAAACAAAGAAATCGCATTTGAATTTAATACAAAAGGCACAATGCCGCCTTAAGTACAAGAGGACTGACACTCTAACTTTCTATGATTTAAACCCCTCCTGTGAGCCTAGTTTCAGATCCCGATGCATCACTTCAGGTTTACTGAATACCGTGGACCTTCTTATTGACGATGAAACACAGAAATTACATCCGAATTTAATACAAAAGGCACAATGCCGACTTAAGTACAATAGGACAGACACTCTCACTTTCTATGATTTGAACCTCTCCTGTGAGGCCAGTTTAGATACCAATGCTTCACTTCAGGTTTACTGTATCCCCTGGACCTTCTTATTGACGATGAAACACAGAAATTGCATCCGAATTTAATACAAAAGGCACAATGCTGACTTAAGTACAAGAGGACTGACACTCTAACTTTCTATGATATGAACCTCTCCTGGGAGTCCAGTTGTAGGATCCGATGCTTCACCTCAGGTTTTCTGTATACCTTGGATTTTCTTACTGATGTTGAAACACAGATATTGCATCCGAATTTAATACAAAAGGCATAATGCCGACCTAAGTACAAGAGGACTGACACTCTGCCTTTCTATGATTTATACCTCTCCTGTGAGTCCAGTTTTAGATTACGATGTTTCACTTCAGGTTTACTGTATCCCTTGGATCTTCTTATTGACGATGAAACATAGAAATTGCATCCGAATTTAATACAAAAGCACAATGCCCACATAAGTACAAGAGGACTGCCACTCTCACTTTTTATGATTTCGACCTCTCCTGTGAGTCCAGTTCTAGATTCCGCTGCTTCACTTCAGGTTTATTGTATCCCTAGGACACTCTTTTTGACGATGAAACACAGAAATTGCATCCGAATTTAATACAAAAGCACAATGCCCACATAAGTACAGGAGGACTGTCACTCTCACTTTCTATGATTTCGACCTCTCCTGTGAGTCCAGTTTTAGATTTCGATTCTTCACTACAGATTTACTGTATACCTTGGAACTTCTTATTGATGATGAAATACAGAAATTGCATCGGAATTAAATTCAAAACGCACAATGCCGACTTAAGTACAAGAGGACTGACACTCTAACTTTCTATGATTTGAACCTCTCCTGTGAGTCCAGATTTATGTTCAGATGCTTCTTTTCATGTTTACTGTATCGCTTGGAGCTTCTTATTGACGATGAAACACAGAAATTGCATACGAATTTAATACAAAAGGCACAATGCCGACTTAAGTGCAAGAGGACTGACACTCTCACTTTCTATGAGTTGAACCTCTCCGGTGAGTCCAGTTTCAGATTCAGATGCTTCACTTCAGGTTCACTGTATCCCTTTGAACTTCTTATTGACGATGAAACACAGAAATTGCATCCGAATTTAATACAAAAGGAACAATGTCGACCCAAGTACAAGAGGACTGACACTCTAACATTCTATGATTTGAACCTCTCCTGTGAGTCCAGTTTTAGATTCCGATGCTTCCCTTCAAGTTTACTGTATACCTTGGACCTTCTTACAGACAATGAAACACAGAAATTGCATCCGAATTTAATACAAAAGGCACAATGCCGACTTAAGTACAAGAGGACTGACACTCTAACTTTCCATGATTTGAACCTATCCTGTGAGCCCAGTTTTAGATGCCGATGCTTCACTTCAGGTTTACTGTATATCGTGGACCTTCTTTTTGACGATAAAACACAGAATTTGCATCCGAATTTGATACAAGAGGCACAATGCCGACTTAAATACAAGAGGACTCACACTCTAACTTTCTATGATTTAAACCTCTCCTGTGAGTCCAGTTGTAGATTCCGATGCTTCACTTCAGGTTTACTGTATCCCTTGGACCTACATATTGACGATGAAACACAGAAATTGCATCCGAATTTATTAAAAAAGGCACAATGCCGACTTACGTACAAGAGGACTGACACTCTAACTTTCTATGATTTGAACCTCTCCTGTGAGTCCAGTTTTAGATCCCGATGTTTCACTTCAGTTGTACAGTATACCTTGGATCTTCTTATTGACGATGAAACACAGAAATTGGATCCGAATTTAATACAAAAGGCACAATGCCGACTTAAGTACAAGAGGATTGACACTTTAACTTTCTATGATATGAACCTCACCTGCGAGTCCAGTATTAGATGCCGATGTTTCACATCAGGTTTACAGATTACCTTGGACCTTCTTATTGACAATGAAGCACAGAAATTGCATCTGAATTTAATACAAATGGCACAATGCCGACTTAAGTACAAGAGGACTCACACTCTAACTTTCTATGATTTAAACCTCTCCTGTGAGTCCAGTTTTAGATTCCGATGCTATACTTCTGGTTTACTGTATACCTTGGACTTTCTTATTGACGATGAAGCACAGAAATTGCATCCGAATTTAATACAAAAGGCACAATGCTAACTTAAGTACTAGAGGACTGTCACTCTAACTTTCTATGATTTGAACGTCTCCTGTGAGTCCAGTTTTAGATACCGATACTTCACTTCGTGTTTACTGTATACCTTGGACCTTCTTATTGACGATGAAACAAAGGAATCGCATTTGAATTTAATACAAAAGGCACAATGCCGCCTTAAGTACAAGAGGACTGACACTCTAACTTTCTATGATTTGAACCTCACCTGTGAGTCCAGTTTTAGATTCCGATGCTTCACTTCAGGTTTACTGTTCACCTTGGACCTTCTTATTCATGATGAAACACTGAAATTGCATACGAATTTAATACGAAAGGTACAATGCCGACTTAAGTGCAAGAGGACTGACGCTCTCGCTTTCTATGATTTGAACCTCTCCTGTGTGTCCACTATTAGATTCCGATGCTTTACTTCAGGTTTACTGTATCCCTTGGACCTTCCTATTGATGATTAAACACAGAAATTGCATCCGAATTTAATACAAAAGGCACAATGCCGACTTAAGTACAAGTGGACTGACACTGTAACATTCTATGTTTTGAACCTCTCCTGTGAATCCAGTTTTAGATCCCGATGCTTCACTTCAGTTTAACAGTATACCTTTTACCTTCTTATTGACGATGAAACACAGAAATTGCATCCGAATTTAATACAAAAGGCACAATGCCGACTTAAAGAGAAGAGAACTGACACTCTAACTTTCTATGATTTGAACCCCTCCTGTGAGTCCAGTTTCAGATCCCGATGCATCACTTCAGGTTTACTGTATACCGTGGACCTTCTTATTGACGATGAAACACAGAAATTGCATCCGAATTTAATACAAAAGGCATAATGCCGACCTAAGTACAAGAGGACTGACACTCTGCTTTCTATGATTTATACCTCTCCAGTGAGTCCAGTTTTAGATTACGATGTTTCTCTTCAGGTTTACTGTATCCCTTGGACCTTCTTATTGACGATGAAACACAGAAATTGCATCCGAATTTAATACAAAAGGAACAATGTCGACCCAAGTACAAGAGGACTGACACTCTAACATTCTATGATTTGAACCTCTCCTGTGAGTCCAGTTTTAGATTCCGATGCTTCCCTTCAAGTTTACTGTATACCTTGGACCTTCTTACAGACAATGAAACACAGAAATTGCATCCGAATTTAATACAAAAGGCACAATGCCGACTTAAGTACAAGAGGACTGACACTCTAACTTTCCATGATTTGAACCTATCCTGTGAGCCCAGTTTTAGATGCCGATGCTTCACTTCAGGTTTACTGTATATCGTGGACCTTCTTTTTGACGATAAAACACAGAATTTGCATCCGAATTTGATACAAGAGGCACAATGCCGACTTAAATACAAGAGGACTCACACTCTAACTTTCTATGATTTAAACCTCTCCTGTGAGTCCAGTTGTAGATTCCGATGCTTCACTTCAGGTTTACTGTATCCCTTGGACCTACATATTGACGATGAAACACAGAAATTGCATCCGAATTTATTAAAAAAGGCACAATGCCGACTTACGTACAAGAGGACTGACACTCTAACTTTCTATGATTTGAACCTCTCCTGTGAGTCCAGTTTTAGATCCCGATGTTTCACTTCAGTTGTACAGTATACCTTGGATCTTCTTATTGACGATGAAACACAGAAATTGGATCCGAATTTAATACAAAAGGCACAATGCCGACTTAAGTACAAGAGGATTGACACTTTAACTTTCTATGATATGAACCTCACCTGCGAGTCCAGTATTAGATGCCGATGTTTCACATCAGGTTTACAGATTACCTTGGACCTTCTTATTGACAATGAAGCACAGAAATTGCATCTGAATTTAATACAAATGGCACAATGCCGACTTAAGTACAAGAGGACTCACACTCTAACTTTCTATGATTTAAACCTCTCCTGTGAGTCCAGTTTTAGATTCCGATGCTATACTTCTGGTTTACTGTATACCTTGGACTTTCTTATTGACGATGAAGCACAGAAATTGCATCCGAATTTAATACAAAAGGCACAATGCTAACTTAAGTACTAGAGGACTGTCACTCTAACTTTCTATGATTTGAACGTCTCCTGTGAGTCCAGTTTTAGATACCGATACTTCACTTCGTGTTTACTGTATACCTTGGACCTTCTTATTGACGATGAAACAAAGGAATCGCATTTGAATTTAATACAAAAGGCACAATGCCGCCTTAAGTACAAGAGGACTGACACTCTAACTTTCTATGATTTGAACCTCACCTGTGAGTCCAGTTTTAGATTCCGATGCTTCACTTCAGGTTTACTGTTCACCTTGGACCTTCTTATTCATGATGAAACACTGAAATTGCATACGAATTTAATACGAAAGGTACAATGCCGACTTAAGTGCAAGAGGACTGACGCTCTCGCTTTCTATGATTTGAACCTCTCCTGTGTGTCCACTATTAGATTCCGATGCTTTACTTCAGGTTTACTGTATCCCTTGGACCTTCCTATTGATGATTAAACACAGAAATTGCATCCGAATTTAATACAAAAGGCACAATGCCGACTTAAGTACAAGTGGACTGACACTGTAACATTCTATGTTTTGAACCTCTCCTGTGAATCCAGTTTTAGATCCCGATGCTTCACTTCAGTTTAACAGTATACCTTTTACCTTCTTATTGACGATGAAACACAGAAATTGCATCCGAATTTAATACAAAAGGCACAATGCCGACTTAAAGAGAAGAGAACTGACACTCTAACTTTCTATGATTTGAACCCCTCCTGTGAGTCCAGTTTCAGATCCCGATGCATCACTTCAGGTTTACTGTATACCGTGGACCTTCTTATTGACGATGAAACACAGAAATTGCATCCGAATTTAATACAAAAGGCATAATGCCGACCTAAGTACAAGAGGACTGACACTCTGCTTTCTATGATTTATACCTCTCCAGTGAGTCCAGTTTTAGATTACGATGTTTCTCTTCAGGTTTACTGTATCCCTTGGACCTTCTTATTGACGATGAAACATAGATATTGCATCCGAATTTAATACAAAAGCACAATGCCCACCTAAGTACAAGAGGACTGACACTCTCACTTTCTATGAATTCGACCTCTCCTGTGAGTCCAGTTCTAGATTCCGCTGCTTCACTTCAGGTTTATTGTATCCCTTGGACACTCTTTTTGACGATGAAACACAGAAGTTGCATCCGAATTTAATAAAAAATGCACAATGCCGACTTAAGTACAAGAGGACTGACACTCTAACTTGCTATGATTTGAACCTCTCCTTTGAGTCCAGTTTTAGATCCCGATGCTTCACTTCAGTTTTACTGTATACCGTGGACCTTCTTATTGACGATGAAACATAGAAATTGCCCCGAATTTAATACAAAAGTCACAATGCCGACTTAAGTACAAGAGGACTGACACACTAACTTTCAATGATTTGAACCTGTCCTGTGAGTCCAGTTTTAAATGTCGATGCATCACTTCAGGTTTACTGTATACCTTGGACCTTCTTATTGACGATAAAACATAGATATTGCATCCGAATTTAATACAAAAGCACAATTTCGACCTAAGTACAAGAGGACTGACACTCTCACTTTCTATGATTTCGACCTCTCCTGTGTGTCCAGTTTTAGATTCCGATGCTTCACTTCAGGTTTACTGTATCCCATGGACCTTCATATTGACGATGAAACATAGATATTGCATCCGAATTTAATACAAAAGCACAATGCCCACCTAAGTACAAGAGGACTGTCACTCTCACTTTCTATGATTTCGACCTCCCCTGTGAGTCCAGTTTTAGATTTCGATGCTTCACTTCAGGTTTACTGTATCCCTTGGACCTTCTTTTTGACGATGAAACACGGAAATTGCATCGAATTTAATACAAAAGGCAAAATGCTGACTTAAGTACAAGAGGACTGGCTCTCTAACTTTCTATGATTAGATCCTCTCCCTTGAGTCCAGTTTTAGAATCCGATGCTTCACTTCAGTTTTACTGTATACCTTGGAACTTCTTATTGACGATGAAATACAGAAATTGCATCGGAATTAAATTAAAAACGCACAATGCCGACTTAAGTACAAGAGGACTGACACTCTAACATTCTATGATTTGAACCTCTCCTGTGAGTCCAGTTTAATATTCAGACGCTTCACTTCAGGTTTACTGTATCCCTTGGACCTTCTTATTGACGATGAAACACAGAAATTGCATACGAATTCAATACAAAAGGTACAATGACGACTTAAGTACAAGAGGACAGACACTCTCACTTTCTATGATTTGAACCTCTCGTGTGAGTCCAGTTTAGATTCCGATGCTTCACTTAAGGTTTACTGTATCCCTTCGACCTTCTTATTGACGATGAAACACAGAAATTGCATCCGAATTTAATACAAAAGGCACAATGCTGACTTAAGTACAAGAGGACTGACACTCTAACTTTCTATGATATGAACCTCTCCTGTGAGTCCAGTTGTAGATTCCGATGCTTCACTTCAGGTTTACTGTATATCTTGGATTTTCGTACTGACGTTGATACACAGATATTGCATCCGAATTTAATACAAAAGGCATAATGCCGACTTAAGTACAAGAGGATGGACACTCTGCCTTTCTATGATTCATACCTCTCCTGTGAGTCCATTTTCAGATTCCGATGCTTCACTTGTGGTTTCCAGTATACCTTGGACCTTCTTATTGACGGTGAAACACAGAAATTGCATCCGAATTTAATACAAAAGGTACAATGCCAACTTAAATACAAGCGGACTCACACCCTAACTTTCTATGATTTAAACCTCTCCTGTGAGTCCAGTTTTGGATTCCGATGCTACACTTCAGGTTTACTGTATACCTTATACCTTCTTATTGACGATGAAGCGCAGAAATTGCATCCGAATTTAATACAAAAGGCACAATGCCGACTTAAGTACAAGAGGACTTACACTCTAACTTTCTATGATTTGAACCTCTCCTTTGAGTCCAGTTTTAGATTCCGATGCTTCACTTCAGGTTTTCTGTATCCCTTGGACCTTCTTATTGACGATGAAACACAGATATTGCATCCGAATTTAATACAAAAGGCACAATGCCAACATAAGTACAAGAGGACTGACACTCTCAGTACCTATGATATGAACCTCTCCTGTGAGTCCAGTTTAGGATTCCGCTGCTTCACTTCAGGTTTACTGTATCCCTTGGACCCTCTTTTTGACGATGAAACACAGAAATTGCATCCGATTTTAATGAAAAAGGTACAATGTCGACTGATGTACAAGAGGACTGACACTCTAACTTTCTATGATTTGAACCTCTCCTGTGAGTCCAGTTTTAGATCCCGATGCTTCACTTCAGGCGTACTGTATACCGTGGACCTTGTTAATGACGATGAATCATAGAAATTGCCCCGAATTTAATACAAAAGTTACAATTCCGACTTAAGTACAAGAGGACTGACACACTAACTTTCTATGATTTGAACCTCTCCTGTGTGTCCAGTATTAGATTCCGATGCTTTACTTCAGGTTCACTGTATCCCTTGGACCTTCCTATTGATGATTAAACACAGAAATTGCATCCGAATTTGATACAAAAGGCACAATGCCGACTTAAGTACAAGAGGACTGACACTGTAACTTTCTATGTTTTGAACCTCTCCTGTGAGTCCAGTTTTAGATCCCGATGCTTCACTTCAGTTTAACAGTATACCTTTACCTTCTTATTGACGATGAAACACAGAAATTGCATCCGAATTTGATACAAAAGGCACAATGCCGACTTAAGTACAAGGGACTGACACTCTAACTTTCTATGATTTGAACCTATCCTGTGAGTCCAGTTTTAGATGCCGATGCTTCACTTCAGGTTTACTGTATAACGTGGACCTTCTTTTTGACGATAAAACACAGAATTTGCATCCGAATTTAATACAAAACGCACAATGCTGACTTAAGTACAAGAGGACTGACACTCTAACTTTCTATGATATGAACCTCTCCTGGGAGTCCAGTTGTATGATCCGATGCTTCACTTCAGGTTTACTGTATCCCTTGGACCTACATATTGACGATGAAACACAGAAATTGCATCCGAATTTATTAAAAAAGGCACAATGCCGACTTAAGTACAAGAGGACTGACACTCTAACTTTCTATGATTTGAACCTCTCCTGTGAGTCTAGTTTTAGATCCCGATGTTTCACTTCAGAAGTACAGTATACCTTGGACCTTCTTATTGACGATGAAACACAGAAATTGGATCTGAATTTAATACAAAAGGCACAATGCAGACTTAAGTACAAGAGGATTGACACTCTAACTTTCTATGATATGAACCTCTACTGCGAGTCCAGTTTTAGATTCCGATGCTTATCTTCAGGTTTACTGTATGCCTTGGACCTTCTTATTGACAATGAGACACAGAAATTGCATCCAAATTTAATACAATAGGCACAATGCCGACTTCGGTACAAGAGGACTGACACTCTAACTTTCTACGATTTGAACCTATCCTGTGAGTCCAGTTTTAGATGCCGATGCTTCACTTCTTTTTTACTGTATACCTTGGACCTTCTTTTTGACGATGAAACACAGAAATTGCATCCGAATTTAATACAAAAGGCACATGCCGACTTAAGTACAAGAGGACTCACACTCTAACTTTCTATGATTTAAACCTCTCCTGTGAGTCCAGTTTTAGATTCCGATGCTTCACTTCAGGTTTACTGTATCCCTTGGACCTACTTATTGACGATGAAACACAGAAATTGCATCTGAATTTAATACAAAAGGCACAATGCTGTCTTAAGTACAAGAGGACTGACACTCTAACTTTCAATGATCTAAACCTATCCTGTGAGACCAGTTTTAGATTATGATTTTTCACTATAGGTTTACTGTATCATTTGGACCATCTTATTGACGATGAAACATAGATATTGCATCCGAATTTATTACAAAAGCACAATGCCGACCTAAGTACAAGAGGACTAACACTCTCACTTTCTATGATTTCGACCTCTTCTGTGAGTCCAGGTTTAGATTCCGATGCTTCACTTCAGGTTTACTGTATCCCTTGGACCTTCTTGTTGACGATGAAACACAGGACTTGCATCCGAATTTAATACAAAAGGCACAATGATGACTGAAGTACAAGAGGACTGACACTCTAACCTTCTATGATTCGAACCTCTCCTGTGAGTTCAGTTTAGGATTCCGATGTTTCACTTCAGGTTTACTGTATCCCTTGTACCTTCTTATTGATGATGAAACACAGAAATTGCATCCGAATTTAATACAAAAGGCACAATGCGACTGAAGTACAAGAGGACTGACACTCTAATTTTCTATTATTTGAACCTCTCCTGTGAGTCCAGTTTTAGATTCCGATGCTCCACTTCGGGTTCTCTTTATCCCTTGGAACTTATTATTGATGATGAAACACAGGAATTGCATCCGAATTTAATACAAAAGGCACAATGAAGACTGAAGTACAAGAGGACTGACACTCTAACCTTCTATGATTCGAACCTCTCCTGTGAGTCCAGTTTTAGATTCCGATGCTTCCCATCAGGTTTACTGTATACCTTGGACATTCTTATTGACAATGAAACACAGAAAATGCATCCGAATTTAATACAAAACTACAATGCCGACATAAGTACAAGAAGACTGACACTCTAACTTTCTATGATTTGAACCTCTCCTGTGAGTCCAGTTTTAGATTCCGATGCTTCACTGCAGTATTACTGTATACATTGGAACTTCGAATTGACGATGAAATACAGATATTGCATCGGAATAAAATTCAAAACGCACAATGCCGTCTTCAGTACAAGAGAACTGACACTCTAACTTTCTATGATTTGAACCTCTCCTGTGAGTCCAGTTTTATATTCAGATGCTTCACTTCAGGTTCGCTGTATCCCTTGGACCTTCTTATTGACGATGAGACACAGAAATTGCATCCGAATTTAATACAAAAGGCACAATGCCGACTTCAGTACAAGAGGTCTGACACTCTAACTTTCTATGATTTGAACCTATCCTGTGAGTCCTGTTTTAGTGCCGATGCTTCACTTTAGCTATACTGTATACCTTCGATCTTCTTTTTGACGATGAAACACAGAAACTGCATCCGAATTTAATACAAAAGGCACAATGCCGACTTAAGTACAAGAGGACTCACACTCTTTCTATGACTTAAACCTCTCCTGTGAGTCCAGTTTTAGATTCCGATGCTTCACTTCAGGTTAACTGTATCCCTTGGACCTACTTATTGACGATGAAACACAGAAACTGCATCCGAATTTATTAAAAAAGGCACAATGCCGACTTAAGTACAAGAGGACTGACACTCTAACTTTCTATGATTTGAACCTCTCCTGTGAGTCCAGTTGTAGATTCCGTTGCTTCACTTCAGATTTACTGTATACCTTGGACCATGTTATTGACCATGAAACACAGAAATTGCATCGGAATTTAATACAAAAGGCATAATTCCGACTTAAGTACAAGAGGACCGACACACTAACTTTCTATGATTTAAACCCATCCTGTGAGACCAGTTTTAGATTACGATTTTTCACTTCAGGTTTACTGTATCATTTGGACCATCTTATTGACGATAAGACATAGATATTGCATCCGAAATTATTACAAAAGCACAATGCCGTCCTAAGTACAAGAGGACTAACACTCTCACTTTCTATGATTTCGACCTCTCCTGTGAGTCCAGTTTTAGAATCCGATGCTTCACTTCAGGTTTACTGTATCCCTTGGACATTCTTATTGACGATGAAACACGGAAATTGCATCCGAATTAAATACAAAAGGCAAAATGCCGACTTAAGTACAAGAGGACTGACACACAAATATTCTATGATTTGCACCTCCCCTGTGAGTCCAGTTTTAGATTCCGATGCTTCACTTCAGTTTTACTGTATACCTTGGAACTTCTAATTGACGATGAAATACAGAAATTGAATCGGAATTAAATTCAAAAAGCACAATGCCGACTTAAGTACAAGAGAACTGACACTCTAACTTTCTGTGATTTGAACCTCTCCTGTGAGTCCAGTTTTATATTCAGATGTTTCAATTAAGGTATACTGTATCCCTTGGACCTTCTTATTGACGATGAAACACAGAAATTGCATACGAATTTAATACAAAAGGCACAATGCCAATTGAAGTACAAGGGGACTGACACTCTAACTTTCTATGATTTGAACCTGTCCTGTGAGTCCAGTTTAGGATTCCGATGCTTCACTTCAGGTTTACTGTATCCCTTGTACCTTCTTATTGATGATGAAACACAGAAATTGCATCCGAATTTAATACAAAAGGCACAATGCCGACTGAAGTACAAGAGGACTGACACTCTAACATTCAATGATTTGAACCTCTCCTGTGAGTCCACTTTTAGTTCCGATACTTCACTGTATCCCTTGGACCTTCTTGTTGACGATGAGACACAGAAATTGCATCCGAATTTAATACAAAAGGCACAATGCCGACTTCAGCACAAGAGGACTGACACACAAATATTCTATGATTTGCACGTCCCCTGTGAGTCCAGTTTTAGATTCCGATGCTTCACTTCAGTTTTACTGTATACCTTGGAACTTCTAATTGACGATGAAATACAGAAATTGAATCGGATTTAAATTCAAAACGCACAATGCCGACTTAAGTACAAGAGAACTGACACTCTAACTTTCTATGATTTGAACCTATCCTGTGAGTCCAGTTTTAGTGCCGATGCTTCACTTTAGGTATACTGTATACCTTGGATCTTCTTTTTGACGATGAAACACAGAAACTGCATCCGAATTTAATACAAAAGGCACAATGCCGACTTAAGTACAAGAGGACTCACACTCTAACTTTCTATGACTTAAACCTCTCCTGTGAGTCCAGTTTTAGATTCCGATGCTTCACTTCAGGTTTACTGTATCAATTGGACCTTCTTATTGACGATGAAACACAGAAATTGCATCTGAATTTAATACAAAAGGCACAATGCTGACTTAAGTACAAGAGGACTGACACTCTAACTTTCTATGATTTGAACCTCTCCAGTGAGTCCAGTTGTAGATTCCGTTGCTTCACTTCAGGTTTACTGTATACCTTGGACCATGTTATTGACGATGAAACACAGAAATAGCATCGGAATTTAATACAAAAGGCATAATGCCGACTTAAGTACAAGAGGACCGTCGCTCTAACTTTCTATGATTTAAACCTATCCTGTGAGACCAGTTTTAGATTACGATTTTTCACTTCAGGTTTACTGTATCATTTGAACCATCTTATTGACGATGAGACATAGATATTGCATCCAAAATTATTACAAAAGCACAATGCCGTCCTAAGTACAAGAGGACTAACACTCTCACTTTCTATGATTTCGACCTCTCCTGTGAGTCCAGTTTTAGAATCCGATGCTTCACTTCAGGTTTACTGTATCCCTTGGACATTCTTATTGACGATGAAACACGGAAATTGCATCCGAATTAAATACAAAAGGCAAAATGCCGACTTAAGTACAAGAGGACTGACACACAATATTCTATGATTTGCACCTCCCCTGTGAGTCCAGTTTTAGATTCCGATGCTTCACTTCAGTTTTACTGTATACCTTGGAACTTCTAATTGACAATGAAATACAGAAATTGAATCGGAATTAAATTCAAAACGCACAATGCCGACTTAAGTACAAGAGAACTGACACTCTCACTTTCAATGATTTGAACGTCTCCTGTGAGTCCAGTTTTAGATTCCGATGCTTCACTTCAGTTTTACTGTATCCCTTGGACTTCTTATTGACGATGAAACACAGAAATTGCATCCGAATTTAATACAAAAGGCACAATGCCAATTGAAGTACAAGAGGACTGACACTCTAACATTCTATGATTTGAACCTGTCCTGTGAGTCCAGTTTAGGATTCCGATGCTGCACTTCAGGTTTACTGTATCCCTTGTACCTTCTTATTGATGATGAAACACAGAAATTGCATCCGAATTTAATACAAAATGCACAATGCCGACATAAGTACAAGGAGACTGACACTCTAACTTTCTATGATTTGAACCTCTGCTGTGAGTAGAGTTTTAGATTCCGATGCTTCACTTCAGGTTTACTGTATCCCTTGGACCTACTTATTGACGATGAAACACAGAAACTGCATCCGAATTTATTAAAAAAGGCACAATGCCGACTTAAGTACAAGAGGACTGACACTCTAACTTTCTATGATTTGAACCTCTCCTGTGAGTCCAGTTTTAGATCCCGATGCTTCACTTCAGTTGTACAGTATACCTTGGACCTTCTTATTGACGATGAAGCACAGAAATTGCATCCGAATTTAATACAAAAGGCACTGTGTTAACTTAAGTACTAGAGGACTGACACTCTAACTTTCTATGATTTGAACGTCTCCTGTGTGTCCAGTTTTAGATTCCGATACTTCACTTCAGGTTTACTGTATAGCTTGGATCTTCTTATTGACGATGAAACAAAGAAATCGCATTTGAATTTAATACAAAAGGCACAATGCCGCCGTAAGTACAAGAGGACTGACACTCTAACTTTCTATGATTTGAACCTCTCCTGTGAGTCAAGTTTTAGATTCCGATGCTATACTTCAGGTTTACTGTATACCTTGGACCTTCTTATTGACGATGAAGCACAGAAATTGCATCCGAATTTAATACAAAAGGCACTGTGCTAACTTAAGTACTAGAGGTCTGACACTCTAACTTTCTATGATTTGAACGTCTCCTGTGAGTCCAGTTTTAGATTCCGATACTTCACTTCAGGTTTACTGTATACCTTGGACCTTCCTATTGACGATGAAGCACAGAAATTGCATCCGAATTTAATACAAAAGGCACTGTGCTAACTTAAGTACTAGAGGACTGACACTCTAACTTTCTATGATTTGAACGTCTCCTGTGAGTCCAGTTTTAGATTCCGGTACTTCACTTCAGGTTTACTGTATAGCTTGGACCTTCTTATTGACGATGAAACAAAGAAATCGCATTTGAATTTAATACAAAAGGCACAATGCCGCCTTAAGTACAAGAGGACTGACACTCTAACTTTCTATGATTTAAACCCCTCCTGTGAGCCTAGTTTCAGATCCCGATGCATCACTTCAGGTTTACTGAATACCGTGGACCTTCTTATTGACGATGAAACACAGAAATTACATCCGAATTTAATACAAAAGGCACAATGCCGACTTAAGTACAATAGGACAGACACTCTCACTTTCTATGATTTGAACCTCTCCTGTGAGGCCAGTTTAGATACCAATGCTTCACTTCAGGTTTACTGTATCCCCTGGACCTTCTTATTGACGATGAAACACAGAAATTGCATCCGAATTTAATACAAAAGGCACAATGCTGACTTAAGTACAAGAGGACTGACACTCTAACTTTCTATGATATGAACCTCTCCTGGGAGTCCAGTTGTAGGATCCGATGCTTCACCTCAGGTTTTCTGTATACCTTGGATTTTCTTACTGATGTTGAAACACAGATATTGCATCCGAATTTAATACAAAAGGCATAATGCCGACCTAAGTACAAGAGGACTGACACTCTGCCTTTCTATGATTTATACCTCTCCTGTGAGTCCAGTTTTAGATTACGATGTTTCACTTCAGGTTTACTGTATCCCTTGGATCTTCTTATTGACGATGAAACATAGAAATTGCATCCGAATTTAATACAAAAGCACAATGCCCACATAAGTACAAGAGGACTGCCACTCTCACTTTTTATGATTTCGACCTCTCCTGTGAGTCCAGTTCTAGATTCCGCTGCTTCACTTCAGGTTTATTGTATCCCTAGGACACTCTTTTTGACGATGAAACACAGAAATTGCATCCGAATTTAATACAAAAGCACAATGCCCACATAAGTACAGGAGGACTGTCACTCTCACTTTCTATGATTTCGACCTCTCCTGTGAGTCCAGTTTTAGATTTCGATTCTTCACTACAGATTTACTGTATACCTTGGAACTTCTTATTGATGATGAAATACAGAAATTGCATCGGAATTAAATTCAAAACGCACAATGCCGACTTAAGTACAAGAGGACTGACACTCTAACTTTCTATGATTTGAACCTCTCCTGTGAGTCCAGATTTATGTTCAGTTGCTTCTTTTCATGTTTACTGTATCGCTTGGAGCTTCTTATTGACGATGAAACACAGAAATTGCATACGAATTTAATACAAAAGGCACAATGCCGACTTAAGTGCAAGAGGACTGACACTCTCACTTTCTATGAGTTGAACCTCTCCGGTGAGTCCAGTTTCAGATTCAGATGCTTCACTTCAGGTTCACTGTATCCCTTTGAACTTCTTATTGACGATGAAACACAGAAATTGCATCCGAATTTAATACAAAAGGAACAATGTCGACCCAAGTACAAGAGGACTGACACTCTAACATTCTATGATTTGAACCTCGCCTGTGAGTCCAGTTTTAGATTCCGATGCTTCCCTTCAAGTTTACTGTATACCTTGGACCTTCTTACAGACAATGAAACACAGAAATTGCATCCGAATTTAATACAAAAGGCACAATGCCGACTTAAGTACAAGAGGACTGACACTCTAACTTTCCATGATTTGAACCTATCCTGTGAGCCCAGTTTTAGATGCCGATGCTTCACTTCAGGTTTACTGTATATCGTGGACCTTCTTTTTGACGATAAAACACAGAATTTGCATCCGAATTTGATACAAGAGGCACAATGCCGACTTAAATACAAGAGGACTCACACTCTAACTTTCTATGATTTAAACCTCTCCTGTGAGTCCAGTTGTAGATTCCGATGCTTCACTTCAGGTTTACTGTATCCCTTGGACCTACATATTGACGATGAAACACAGAAATTGCATCCGAATTTATTAAAAAAGGCACAATGCCGACTTACGTACAAGAGGACTGACACTCTAACTTTCTATGATTTGAACCTCTCCTGTGAGTCCAGTTTTAGATCCCGATGTTTCACTTCAGTTGTACAGTATACCTTGGATCTTCTTATTGACGATGAAACACAGAAATTGGATCCGAATTTAATACAAAAGGCACAATGCCGACTTAAGTACAAGAGGATTGACACTTTAACTTTCTATGATATGAACCTCACCTGCGAGTCCAGTATTAGATGCCGATGTTTCACATCAGGTTTACAGATTACCTTGGACCTTCTTATTGACAATGAAGCACAGAAATTGCATCTGAATTTAATACAAATGGCACAATGCCGACTTAAGTACAAGAGGACTCACACTCTAACTTTCTATGATTTAAACCTCTCCTGTGAGTCCAGTTTTAGATTCCGATGCTATACTTCTGGTTTACTGTATACCTTGGACTTTCTTATTGACGATGAAGCACAGAAATTGCATCCGAATTTAATACAAAAGGCACAATGCTAACTTAAGTACTAGAGGACTGTCACTCTAACTTTCTATGATTTGAACGTCTCCTGTGAGTCCAGTTTTAGATACCGATACTTCACTTCGTGTTTACTGTATACCTTGGACCTTCTTATTGACGATGAAACAAAGGAATCGCATTTGAATTTAATACAAAAGGCACAATGCCGCCTTAAGTACAAGAGGACTGACACTCTAACTTTCTATGATTTGAACCTCTCCTGTGAGTCCAGTTTTAGATTCCGATGCTTCACTTCAGGTTTACTGTTCACCTTGGACCTTCTTATTCATGATGAAACACTGAAATTGCATACGAATTTAATACGAAAGGTACAATGCCGACTTAAGTGCAAGAGGACTGACGCTCTCGCTTTCTATGATTTGAACCTCTCCTGTGTGTCCACTATTAGATTCCGATGCTTTACTTCAGGTTTACTGTATCCCTTGGACCTTCCTATTGATGATTAAACACAGAAATTGCATCCGAATTTAATACAAAAGGCACAATGCCGACTTAAGTACAAGTGGACTGACACTGTAACATTCTATGTTTTGAACCTCTCCTGTGAATCCAGTTTTAGATCCCGATGCTTCACTTCAGTTTAAGAGTATACCTTTTACCTTCTTATTGACGATGAAACACAGAAATTGCATCCGAATTTAATACAAAAGGCACAATGCCGACTTAAAGAGAAGAGAACTGACACTCTAACTTTCTATGATTTGAACCCCTCCTGTGAGTCCAGTTTCAGATCCCGATGCATCACTTCAGGTTTACTGTATACCGTGGACCTTCTTATTGACGATGAAACACAGAAATTGCATCCGAATTTAATACAAAAGGCATAATGCCGACCTAAGTACAAGAGGACTGACACTCTGCTTTCTATGATTTATACCTCTCCAGTGAGTCCAGTTTTAGATTACGATGTTTCTCTTCAGGTTTACTGTATCCCTTGGACCTTCTTATTGACGATGAAACATAGATATTGCATCCGAATTTAATACAAAAGCACAATGCCCACCTAAGTACAAGAGGACTGACACTCTCACTTTCTATGAATTCGACCTCTCCTGTGAGTCCAGTTCTAGATTCCGCTGCTTCACTTCAGGTTTATTGTATCCCTTGGACACTCTTTTTGACGATGAAACACAGAAGTTGCATCCGAATTTAATAAAAAATGCACAATGCCGACTTAAGTACAAGAGGACTGACACTCTAACTTGCTATGATTTGAACCTCTCCTTTGAGTCCAGTTTTAGATCCCGATGCTTCACTTCAGTTTTACTGTATACCGTGGACCTTCTTATTGACGATGAAACATAGAAATTGCCCCGAATTTAATACAAAAGTCACAATGCCGACTTAAGTACAAGAGGACTGACACACTAACTTTCAATGATTTGAACCTGTCCTGTGAGTCCAGTTTTAAATGTCGATGCATCACTTCAGGTTTACTGTATACCTTGGACCTTCTTATTGACGATAAAACATAGATATTGCATCCGAATTTAATACAAAAGCACAATTTCGACCTAAGTACAAGAGGACTGACACTCTCACTTTCTATGATTTCGACCTCTCCTGTGTGTCCAGTTTTAGATTCCGATGCTTCACTTCAGGTTTACTGTATCCCATGGACCTTCATATTGACGATGAAACATAGATATTGCATCCGAATTTAATACAAAAGCACAATGCCCACCTAAGTACAAGAGGACTGTCACTCTCACTTTCTATGATTTCGACCTCCCCTGTGAGTCCAGTTTTAGATTTCGATGCTTCACTTCAGGTTTACTGTATCCCTTGGACCTTCTTTTTGACGATGAAACACGGAAATTGCATCGAATTTAATACAAAAGGCAAAATGCTGACTTAAGTACAAGAGGACTGGCTCTCTAACTTTCTATGATTAGATCCTCTCCCTTGAGTCCAGTTTTAGAATCCGATGCTTCACTTCAGTTTTACTGTATACCTTGGAACTTCTTATTGACGATGAAATACAGAAATTGCATCGGAATTAAATTAAAAACGCACAATGCCGACTTAAGTACAAGAGGACTGACACTCTAACATTCTATGATTTGAACCTCTCCTGTGAGTCCAGTTTAATATTCAGACGCTTCACTTCAGGTTTACTGTATCCCTTCGACCTTCTTATTGACGATGAAACACAGAAATTGCATACGAATTCAATACAAAAGGTACAATGACGACTTAAGTACAAGAGGACAGACACTCTCACTTTCTATGATTTGAACCTCTCGTGTGAGTCCAGTTTAGATTCCGATGCTTCACTTAAGGTTTACTGTATCCCTTCGACCTTCTTATTGACGATGAAACACAGAAATTGCATCCGAATTTAATACAAAAGGCACAATGCTGACTTAAGTACAAGAGGACTGACACTCTAACTTTCTATGATATGAACCTCTCCTGTGAGTCCAGTTGTAGATTCCGATGCTTCACTTCAGGTTTACTGTATATCTTGGATTTTCGTACTGACGTTGATACACAGATATTGCATCCGAATTTAATACAAAAGGCATAATGCCGACTTAAGTACAAGAGGATGGACACTCTGCCTTTCTATGATTCATACCTCTCCTGTGAGTCCATTTTCAGATTCCGATGCTTCACTTGTGGTTTCCAGTATACCTTGGACCTTCTTATTGACGGTGAAACACAGAAATTGCATCCGAATTTAATACAAAAGGTACAATGCCAACTTAAATACAAGCGGACTCACACCCTAACTTTCTATGATTTAAACCTCTCCTGTGAGTCCAGTTTTGGATTCCGATGCTACACTTCAGGTTTACTGTATACCTTATACCTTCTTATTGACGATGAAGCGCAGAAATTGCATCCGAATTTAATACAAAAGGCACAATGCCGACTTAAGTACAAGAGGACTTACACTCTAACTTTCTATGATTTGAACCTCTCCTTTGAGTCCAGTTTTAGATTCCGATGCTTCACTTCAGGTTTTCTGTATCCCTTGGACCTTCTTATTGACGATGAAACACAGATATTGCATCCGAATTTAATACAAAAGGCACAATGCCAACATAAGTACAAGAGGACTGACACTCTCAGTACCTATGATATGAACCTCTCCTGTGAGTCCAGTTTAGGATTCCGCTGCTTCACTTCAGGTTTACTGTATCCCTTGGACCCTCTTTTTGACGATGAAACACAGAAATTGCATCCGATTTTAATGAAAAAGGTACAATGTCGACTGATGTACAAGAGGACTGACACTCTAACTTTCTATGATTTGAACCTCTCCTGTGAGTCCAGTTTTAGATCCCGATGCTTCACTTCAGGCGTACTGTATACCGTGGACCTTGTTAATGACGATGAATCATAGAAATTGCCCCGAATTTAATACAAAAGTTACAATTCCGACTTAAGTACAAGAGGACTGACACACTAACTTTCTATGATTTGAACCTCTCCTGTGTGTCCAGTATTAGATTCCGATGCTTTACTTCAGGTTCACTGTATCCCTTGGACCTTCCTATTGATGATTAAACACAGAAATTGCATCCGAATTTGATACAAAAGGCACAATGCCGACTTAAGTACAAGAGGACTGACACTGTAACTTTCTATGTTTTGAACCTCTCCTGTGAGTCCAGTTTTAGATCCCGATGCTTCACTTCAGTTTAACAGTATACCTTTACCTTCTTATTGACGATGAAACACAGAAATTGCATCCGAATTTGATACAAAAGGCACAATGCCGACTTAAGTACAAGGGACTGACACTCTAACTTTCTATGATTTGAACCTATCCTGTGAGTCCAGTTTTAGATGCCGATGCTTCACTTCAGGTTTACTGTATAACGTGGACCTTCTTTTTGACGATAAAACACAGAATTTGCATCCGAATTTAATACAAAACGCACAATGCTGACTTAAGTACAAGAGGACTGACACTCTAACTTTCTATGATATGAACCTCTCCTGGGAGTCCAGTTGTATGATCCGATGCTTCACTTCAGGTTTACTGTATCCCTTGGACCTACATATTGACGATGAAACACAGAAATTGCATCCGAATTTATTAAAAAAGGCACAATGCCGACTTAAGTACAAGAGGACTGACACTCTAACTTTCTATGATTTGAACCTCTCCTGTGAGTCTAGTTTTAGATCCCGATGTTTCACTTCAGAAGTACAGTATACCTTGGACCTTCTTATTGACGATGAAACACAGAAATTGGATCTGAATTTAATACAAAAGGCACAATGCAGACTTAAGTACAAGAGGATTGACACTCTAACTTTCTATGATATGAACCTCTACTGCGAGTCCAGTATTAGATGCCGATGCTTCACATCAGGTTTACTGATTACCTTGGACCTTCTTTTTGACAATGAAGCGCAGAAATTGCATCCGTATTTAATACAAATGGCACAATGCCGACTTAAGTACAAGAGGACTCACACTCTAACTTTCTATGATTTAAACCTCTCCTGTGAGTCCAGTTGTAGATTCCGATGCTTCACTTCAGGTTTACTGTATCCCTTGGACCTACTTATTGACGATGAAGCACAGAAATTGCATCCGAATTTAATACAAAGGGCACAATGCTAACTTAAGTACTAGAGGACTGACACTCTAACTTTCTATGATTTGAACGTCTCCTGTGAGTCCAGTTTTAGATTCCGATACTTCACTTCAGGTTTACTGTATACCTTGGACCTTCTTATTGACGATGAAACAAAGAAATCGCATTTGAATTTAATACAAAAGGCACAATGCCGCCTTAAGTACAAGAGGACTGACACTCTAACTTTCTATGATTTGAACCTCTCCTGTGAGTCCAGTATTAGATTCCGATGCTTCACTTCAGGTTTACTGTTCACCTTGGACCTTCTTATTCATGATGAAACACTGAAATTGCATACGAATTTAATACAAAAGGTACAATGCCGACTTAAGTGCAAGAGGACTGACGCTCTCGCTTTCTATGATTTGAACCTCTCCTTTGTGTCCTGTATTAGATTCCGATGCTTTACTCCAGGTTTACTGTATCCCTTGGACCTTCCTATTGATGATTAAACACAGAAATTGCATCCGAATTTAATACAAAAAGCACAATGCCGACTTAAGTACAAGTGGACTGACACTGTAACTTTCTATGTTTTGAACCTCTCCTGTGAGTCCAGTTTTAGATCCCGATGCATCACTTCAGTTTAACAGTATACCTTGGACCTTCTTATTGACGATGAAACACAGAAATTGCATCCGAATTTAATACAAAAGGCACAATGCCGACTTAAAGACAAGAGAACTGACACTCTAACTTTCTATGATTTTAACCCCTCCTGTGAGTCCAGTTTCACATCCCGATGCATCACTTCAGGTTTACTGTATACCGTGGACCTTCTTATTGACGGTGAAACACAGAAATTGCATCCGAATTTAATACAAAAGGCACAATGCCGACTTAAGTACAAGAGGACAGACACTCTCACTTTCTATGATTTGAACCTCTCCTGTGAGTCCAGTTTACATTCCGATGCTTCACTTCAGGTATACTGTATCCCTTGGACCTTCTTATTGACGATGAAACACAGAAATTGCATCCGAATTTAATACAAAACGCACAATGCTGACTTAAGTACAAGAGGACTGACACTCTAACTTTCTATGATATGAACCTCTCCTGGGAGTCCAGTTGTATGATCCGATGCTTCACTTCAGGTTTACTGTATACCTTGGATTTTCTACTGACGTTAAAACACAGATATTGCATCCGAATTTAATACAAAAGGGATAATGCCGACCTAAGTACAAGAGGACTGACACTCTAACTTTCTATGATTTGAACCTCTCCTTTGAGTCCAGTTTTAGATCCCGATGCTTCACTTCAGGTTTACTGTATACCGTGGACCTTCTTATTAACGATGAAACATAGAAATTGCCCCGAATTTAATACAAAAGTCACAATGCCGACTTAAGTACAAGAGGACTGACACACTAACTTTCAATGATTTGAACCTATCCTGTGAGTCCAGTTTTAGATGCCTATGCATCACTTCAGGTTTACTGTATACCTTGGACCTTCTTATTGACGATAAAACGTAGATATTGCATCCGAATTTAATACAAAAGCACAATGCCGACCTAAGTACAAGAGGACTGACACTCTCACTTTCTATGATTTCGACCTCTCCTGTGAGTCCAGTTTTAGATTCCGATGCTTCACTTCAGGTTTACTGTATCCCATGGACCTTCTTATTGACGATGAAACATAGATATTGCATCCGAATTTAATACAAAAGCACAATGCCCACCTAAGTACAAGAGGACTGTCACTCTCACTTTCTATGATTTCGACCTCTCCTGTGAGTCCAGTTTTAGATTTCGATGCTTCACTTCAGGTTTACTGTATCCCTTGGGCCTTCTTATTGACGATGAAAGACGGAAATTGCATCCGAATTTAATACAAAAGGCACAATGCTGACTTACGTACAAGAGGACTGACTCTCTAACTTTCTATGATTAGATCCTCTCCTGTGAGTCCAGTTTTAGAATCCGATGCTTCACTTCAGTTTTACTGTATACCTTGGAACTTCTTATTGACGATGAAATACAGAAATTGCATCGGAATTAAATTCAAAACGCACAATGCCGACTTAAGTACAAGAGGACTGACACTCTAACTTTCTATGATTTGAACCTCTCCTGTGAGTCCAGTTTTATATTCAGACGCTTCACTTCAGGTTTACTGTATCCCTTGGACCTTCTTATTGACGATGAAACACAGAAATAGCATACGAATTTAATACAAAAGGTACATAGCCGACTTAAGTACAAGAGGACAGACACTCTCACTTTCGATGATTTGAACCTCTCGTGTGAGTCCAGTTTAGATTCCGATGCTTCACTTCAGGTTTACTGTATCCCTTGGACCTTCTTATTGACGATGAAACACAGAAATTGCATCCGAATTTAATACAAAAGGCACAATGCTGACTTAAGTACAAGAGGACTTACACTCTAACTTTCTATGATATGAACCTCTCCTGTGAGTCCAGTTGTAGATTCCGATGCTTCACTTCAGGTTTACTGTATACCTTGGATTTTCGTACTGACGTTGATACACAGATATTGCATCCGAATTTAATACAAAAGCACAATGCCCACCTAAGTACAAGAGGACTGTCACTCTCACTTTCTATGATTTCGACCTCTCCTGTGAGTCCAGTTTTAGATTTCGATGCTTCACTTCAGGTTTACTGTATCACTTGGACCTTCCTATTGACGATGAAAGACGGAAATTGCATCCGAATTTAATACAAAAGGCACAATGCTGACTTACGTACAAGAGGACTGACTCTCTAACTTTCTATGATTAGATCCTCTCCTGTGAGTCCAGTTTTAGAATCCGATGCTTCACTTCAGTTTTACTGTGTACCTTGGAACTTCTTATTGACGATGAAATACAGAAATTGCATCGGAATTAAATTCAAAACGCACAATGCCGACTTAAGTACAAGAGGACTGACACTCTCACTTTCGATGATTTGAACCTCTCGTGAGAGTCCAGTTTAGATTCCGATGCTTCACTTCAGGTTTACTGTATCCCTTGGACCTTCTTATTGACGATGAAACACAGAAATTGCATCCGAATTTAATACAAAAGGCACAATGCTGACTTAAGTACAAGAGGACTCACACTCTAACTTTCTATGATTTAAACCTCTCCTGTGAGTCCAGTTTTAGATTCCGATGCTATATTTCTGGTTTACTGTATACCTTGGACCTACTTATTGACGATGAAGCACAGAAATTGCATCCGAATTTAATACAAAAGGCACAATGCTAACTTAAGTACTAGAGGACTGACACTCTAACTTTCTATGATTTGAACGTCTCCTGTGAGTCCAGTTTTAGATTCCGATACTTCCCTTCAGGTTTACTGTATACCTTGGAACTTCTTATTGACGATGAAACAAAGAAATCGCATTTGAATTTAATACAAAAGGCACAATGCCGCCTTAAGTACAAGAGGACTGACACTCTAACTTTCTATGATTTGAACCTCTCCTGTGAGTCCAGTTTTAGATTCCGATGCTTCACTTCAGGTTTACTGTGCACCTTGGACCTTCTTATTCATGATGAAACACTGAAATTGCATACGAATTTAATACAAAAGGTACAATGCCGACTTAAGTGCAAGAGGACTGACGCTCTCGCTTTCTATGATTTGAACCTGTCCTTTGTGTCCAGTATTAGATTCCGATGCTTTACTTCAGGTTTACTGTATCCCTTGGACCTTCCTATTGATGATTAAACACAGAAATTGCATCCGAATTTAATACAAAAAGCACAATGCCGACTTAAGTACAAGTGGACTGACACTGTAACTTTCTATGTTTTGAACCTCTCCTGTGAGTCCAGTTTTAGATCCCGATGCTTCACTTCAGGTTTACTGTATACCTTGGATTTTCTACTGACGTTAAAACACAGATATTGCATCCGAATATAATACAAAAGGGATAATGCCGTCCTAAGTACAAGAGGACTGACACTCTAACTTTCTATGATTTGAACCTCTCCTTTGAGTCCAGTTTTAGATCCCGATGCTTCACTTCAGGTTTACTGTATACCGTGGACCTTCTTATTGACGATGAAACATAAAAATTGCCCCGAATTTCATACAAAAGTCACAATGCCGACTTAAGTACAAGAGGACTGTCACACTAACTTTCAATGATTTGAACCTGTCCTGTGAGTCCAGTTTTAGATGCCGATGCATCACTTCAGGTTTACTGTATACCTTGGACCTTCTTATTGACGATAAAACATAGATATTGCATCCGAATTTAATACAAAAGCACAATGCCGACCTAAGTACAAGAGGACTGACACTCTCACTTTCTATGATTTCGACCTCTCCTGTGAGTCCAGTTTTAGATTCCGATGCTTCACTTCAGGTTTACTGTATCCCATGGCCCTTCTTATTGACGATGAAACATAGATATTACATCCGAATTTAATACAAAAGCACAATGCCCACCTAAGTACAAGAGGACTGTCACTCTCACTTTCTATGATTTCGACCTCTCCTGTGAGTCCAGTTCTAGATTTCGATGCTTCACTTCAGGTTTACTGTATCCCTTGGACCTTCTTATTGACGATGAAAGACGGAAATTGCATCCGAATTTAATACAAAAGGCACAATGCTGACTTACGTACAAGAGGACTGACTCTCTAACTTTCTATGATTAGATCCTCTCCTGTGAGTCCAGTTTTAGAATCCGATGCTTCACTTCAGTTTTACTGTATACCTTGGAACTTCTTATTGACGATGAAATACAGAAATTGCATCGGAATTAAATTCAAAACGCACAATGCCGACTTAAGTACAAGAGGACTGACACTCTAACATTCTATGATTTGAACCTCTCCTGTGAGTCCAGTTTTATATTCAGACGCTTCACTTCAGGTTTACTGTATCCCTTGGACCTTCTTATTGACGATGGAACACAGAAATTGCATACGAATTTAATACAAAAGGTACAAAGCCGACTTAAGTACAAGAGGACAGACACTCTCACTTTCGATGATTTGAACCTCTCGTGTGAGTCAAGTTTAGATTCCGATGCTTCACTTCAGGTTTACTGTATCCCTTGGACCTTCTTATTGACGATGAAACACAGAAATTGCATCCGAATTTAATACAAAAGGCACAATGCTGACTTAAGTACAAGAGGACTTACACTCTAACTTTCTATGATATGAACCTCTCCTGTGAGTCCAGTTGTAGATTCCGATGCTTCACTCCAGGTTTACTGTATACCTTGGATTTTCGTACTGACGTTGATACACAGATATTGCATCCGAATTTAATACAAAAGGCATAATGCCGACCTAAGTACAAGAGGACTGACACTCTGCCTTTCTATGATTTATACCTCTCCTGTGAGTCCAGTTTCAGATTCCGATGCTTCACTTGTGGTTTCCAGTATACCTTGGACCTTCTTATTGACGGTGAAACACAGAAATTGCATCCGAATTTAATACAAAAGGCATAATGCCGACCTAAGTACAAGAGGACTGACACTCTGCCTTTCTATGATTTAAACCTCTCCTGTGAGTCCAGTTTTGGATTCCGATGCTACACTTCAGGTTTACTGTATACCTTAGACCTTCTTATTGACGATGAAGCGCAGAAATTGCATCCGAATTTAATACAAATAGCACAATGCCGACTTAAGTACAAGAGGACTTACACTCTAACTTTCCATGATTTGAACCTCTCCTTTGAGTCCAGTTTTAGATTCCGAAGCTTCACTTCAGGTTTTCTGTATCCCTTGGACCTTCTTATTGACGATGAAACACAGATATTGCATCCGAATTTAATACAAAAGGCACAATGCCAACTTAAGTACAAGAGGACTGACACTCTCACTTTCTATGATATGAACGTCTCCTGTGAGTCCAGTTTTAGATTCCGCTGCTTCACTTCAGGTTTACTGTATCCCTTGGACCCTCTTTTTGACGATGAAACACAGAAATTGCATCCGAATTTAATGAAAAAGGCACAATGTCGACTGAAGATCAAGAGGACTGACACTCTAACTTTCTATGATTTGAACCTCTCCTGTGAGTCCAGTTTTAGATCCCGATGCTTCACTTCAGGTTTACTGTATACCGTGGACCTTCTTAATGACGATGAAACACAGAAATTGCATCCGAATTTAATACAAAAGGCACAATGCCGACTTAAATACAAGCGGACTCACACCCTAACTTTCTATGATTTAAACCTCTCCTGTGAGTCCAGTTTTATATTCCGATGTTACACTTCAAGTTTACTGTATACCTTAGACCTTCTTATTGACGATGAAGCGCAGAAATTGCATCCGAATTTAATACAAAAGGCACAATGCCGACTTAAGTACAAGAGGACTGACAATCTAACTTTCTATGATTTGAACCTCTCCTTTGAGTCCAGTTTTAGATTCCGATGCTTCACTTCAGGTTTACTGTATCCCTTGGTCCTTCTTATTGACGATGAAACACAGATATTGCATCCGAATTTAATTCAAAAGGCACAATGCCGACTTAAGTACAAGAGGACTGACACTCTAATTTTCTATGATTTGAACCTCTCCTGTGAGTCCCGTTTTAGATCCAGATGCTTCACTTCAGGTTTGCTGTATACTATGGACCTTCTTATTGACGATGAAACATAGCAATTGCCCCGAATTTAATACAAAAGTCGCAATGCCGACTTAAGTACAAGAGGAGTGACACACTAACTTTTTATGATTTGAACCTCTCCTGTGAGTCCAGTTTTCGATACCGATGTTTCACTTCTGGTTTACTGTATACCTTGGACCTTCTTATTGACGATGAAACCCAGAAATTGCATCCGAATTTAATACAAAAGGCACAATGTCGACTTATGTACAAGAGGACAGACACTCTCACTATCTATGATTTGAACCTCTCCTGTGAGTCCAGTTTAGATTCCGATGCTTCACTTCAGGTTTACTGTATCCCTTGGACCTTCTTATTGACGATGAAACACAGAAATTGCATCCGAATTTAATACAAAAGGCACAATGCTGACTTAAGTACAAGAGGACTGACACTCTAACTTTCTATGATCTGATCCTCTCCTGTGAGTCCAGTTGTACATTCCGATGCTTCACTTCAGGTTTACTGTATACCTTGGACTTTCTTATTGACGTTGAAACACAGATATTGCATCCGATTTTAATACAAAAGGCATAATGCCGACCTAAGTACAAGAGGACTGACACTCTGACTTTCTATGATTTAAATCTCTCCTGTGAGTCCAGTTTTAGATTACGATGCTTCACTTCAGGTTTACTGTATCCCTTGCTTCTTCTTATTGACGATGAAACACAGAAATTGGATCCGAATTCAAATCAAAAGGCACAAAGCCGACTTAAGTACAAGGGGATTGACACTCTAACTTTCTACGATTTGAAACTCTCCTGCGAGTTTAGTTTTAGATGCCGATGCTTCACTTGAGGTTTACTGTATACCTTTGACCTTCTTATTGACGATGAAGCACAGAAATTGCATCCGAATTTAATACAAAAGACACAATGCCGACTTAAGTACAAGAGGACTCACACTCTAACTTTCTATGATTTGAACCCCTCCTGTGAGTCCAGTTTTAGATCCCGATGCTTCACTTCAGGTCTACTGTATACCGTGGACCTTCTTATTGACGATGAAACATAGCAATTGCCCCGAATTTAATACAAAAGTCACAATGCCGACTTAAGTACAAGAGGAGTGACACACTAACTTTTTATGATTTGACCTCTCCTGTGAGTCCAGTTTTAGATGCCGATGTTTCACTTCTGGTTTACGGTATACTTTGTACCTTCTTATTGACGATCTAACACAGAAATTGCATCCGAATTTAATACAAAAGGCAAAATGTCGACTTATGTACAAGAGGACAGACACTCTCACTATCTATGATTAGAACCTCTCCTGTGAGTCCAGTTTATATTCCGATGCTGCACTTCAGGTTTACTGTATCCCTTGGACCTTCTTATTGACGATGAAACGTAGAAATTGCATCCGAATTTAATACAAAAGGCACAATGCTGACTTAAGTACAGGAGGACTGACACTCTAACTTTCTATGATCTGATCCTCTCCTGTGAGTCCAGTTGTACATTCCGATGCTTCACTTCAGGTGTACTGTATACCTTGGACTTTCTTATTGACGTTGAAACACGGAAATTGCATCCGATTTTAATACAAAAGGCATAATGCCGACCTAAGTAAAAGAGGACTGACACTCTGACTTTCTATGATTTAAATCTCTCCTGTGAGTCAAGTTTTAGATTACGATGTTCCACTTCAGGCTTACTGTATCCCTTGGACCTTCTTATTGACGATGAAACATAGATATTGCATCCAAATTTAATACAAAAGCACAATGACGACCTAACTACAAGAGGACTGACACTCTCACTATCTATGATTTCGACCTCTCCTGTGAGTCCAGTTTTAGTCTCCGATGCTTCACTTCAGGTTTACTGTATCCCTTGCACCTTCTTATTGACGATGAAACACGGATATTGCATCCGATTTTAATACAAAAAGCATAACGCCGACCTAAGTACAAGAGGACTGACACTCTGCCTTTCTATGATTTATACCTCTCCTGTGAGTCGAGTTTCAGATTCCGATGCTTCACTTGTGGTTTCCAGTATACCTTGGACCTTCTTATTGACGGTGAAACACAGAAATTGCATCCGAATTTAATACAAAAGGCATAATGCCGACCTAAGTACAAGAGGACTGACACTCTGCCTTTCTATGATTTAAACCTCTCCTGTGAGTCCAGTTTTGGATTCCGATGCTACACTTCAGGTTTACTGTATACCTTAGACCTTCTTATTGACGATGAAGCGCAGAAATTGCATCCGAATTTAATACAAATAGCACAATGCCGACTTAAGTACAAGAGGACTTACACTCTAACTTTGCATGATTTGAACCTCTCCTTTGAGTCCAGTTTTAGATTCCGAAGCTTCACTTCAGGTTTTCTGTATCCCTTGGACCTTCTTATTGACGATGAAACACAGATATTGCATCCGAATTTAATACAAAAGGCACAATGCCAACTTAAGTACAAGAGGACTGACACTCTCACTTTCTATGATATGAACCTCTCCTGTGAGTCCAGTTTTAGATTCCGCTGCTTCACTTCAGGTTTACTGTATCCCTTGGACCCTCTTTTTGACGATGAAACACAGAAATTGCATCCGAATTTAATGAAAAAGGCACAATGTCGACTGAAGATCAAGAGGACTGACACTCTAACTTTCTATCATTTGAACCTCTCCTGTGAGTCCAGTTTTAGATCCCGATGCTTCACTTCAGGTTTACTGTATACCGTGGACCTTCTTAATGACGATGAAACACAGAAATTGCATCCGATTTTAATACAAAAGGCACAATGCCGACTTAAATACAAGCGGACTCACACCCTAACTTTCTATGATTTAAACCTCTCCTGTGAGTCCAGTTTTATATTCCGATGTTACACTTCAAGTTTACTGTATACCTTAGACCTTCTTATTGACGATGAAGCGCAGAAATTGCATCCGAATTTAATACAAAAGGCACAATGCCGACTTAAGTACAAGAGGACTGACAATCTAACTTTCTATGATTTGAACCTCTCCTTTGAGTCCAGTTTTAGATTCCGATGCTTCACTTCAGGTTTACTGTATCCCTTGGTCCTTCTTATTGACGATGAAACACAGATATTGCATCCGAATTTAATTCAAAAGGCACAATGCCGACTTAAGTACAAGAGGACTGACACTCTAATTTTCTATGATTTGAACCTCTCCTGTGAGTCCCGTTTTAGATCCAGATGCTTCACTTCAGGTTTGCTGTATACTATGGACCTTCTTATTGACGATGAAACATAGCAATTGCCCCGAATTTAATACAAAAGTCGCAATGCCGACTTAAGTACAAGAGGAGTGACACACTAACTTTTTATGATTTGAACCTCTCCTGTGAGTCCAGTTTTCGATGCCGATGTTTCACTTCTGGTTTACTGTATGCCTTGGACCTTCTTATTGACGATGAAACCCAGAAATTGCATCCGAATTTAATACAAAAGGCACAATGTCGACTTATGTACAAGAGGACAGACACTCTCACTATCTATGATTTGAACCTCTCCTGTGTGTCCAGTTTAGATTCCGATGCTTCACTTCAGGTTTACTGTATCCCTTGGACCTTCTTATTGACGATGAAACACAGAAATTGCATCCGAATTTAATACAAAAGGCACAATGCTGACTTAAGTACAAGAGGACTGACACTCTAACTTTCTATGATCTGATCCTCTCCTGTGAGTCCAGTTGTACATTCCGATGCTTCACTTCAGGTTTACTGTATACCTTGGACTTTCTTATTGACGTTGAAACACAGATATTGCATCCGATTTTAATACAAAAGGCATAATGCCGACCTAAGTACAAGAGGACTGACACTCTGACTTTCTATGATTTAAATCTCTCCTGTGAGTCCAGTTTTAGATTACGATGCTTCACTTCAGGTTTACTGTATCCCTTGCTTCTTCTTATTGACGATGAAACACAGAAATTGGATCCGAAATCAAATCAAAAGGCACAAAGCCAACTTAAGTACAAGGGGATTGGCACTCTAACTTTCTACGATTTGAAACTCTCCTGCGAGTCCAGTTTTAGATGCCGATGCTTCACTTGAGGTTTACTGTATACCTTTGACCTTCTTATTGACGATGAAGCACAGAAATTGCATCCGAATTTAATACAAAAGACACAATGCCGACTTAAGTACAAGAGGACTCACACTCTAACTTTCTATGATTTGAACCCCTCCTGTGAGTCCAGTTTTAGATCCCGATGCTTCACTTCAGGTCTACTGTATACCGTGGACTTTCTTATTGACGATGAAACATAGCAATTGCCCCGAATTTAATACAAAAGTCACAATGCCGACTTAAGTACAAGAGGAGTGACACACTAACTTTTTATGATTTGACCTCTCCTGTGAGTCCAGTTTTAGATGCCGATGTTTCACTTCTGGTTTACGGTATACTTTGTACCTTCTTATTGACGATGAAACACAGAAATTGCATCCGAATTTAATACAAAAGGCAAAATGTCGACTTATGTACAAGAGGACAGACACTCTCACTATCTATGATTAGAACCTCTCCTGTGAGTCCAGTTTATATTCCGATGCTGCACTTCAGGTTTTTCTGTATCCCTTGGACCTTCTTATTGACGATGAAACGTAGAAATTGCATCCGAATTTAATACAAAAGGCACAATGCTGACTTAAGTACAGGAGGACTGACACTCTAACTTTCTATGATCTGATCCTCTCCTGTGAGTCCAGTTGTACATTCCGATGCTTCACTTCAGGTGTACTGTATACCTTGGACTTTCTTATTGACGTTGAAACACGGAAATTGCATCCGATTTTAATACAAAAGGCATAATGCCGACCTAAGTAAAAGAGGACTGACACTCTGACTTTCTATGATTTAAATCTCTCCTGTGAGTCAAGTTTTAGATTACGATGTTCCACTTCAGGCTTACTGTATCCCTTGGACCTTCTTATTGACGATGAAACATAGATATTGCATCCAAATTTAATACAAAAGCACAATGACGACCTAACTACAAGAGGACTGACACTCTCACTATCTATGATTTCGACCTCTCCTGTGAGTCCAGTTTTAGTCTCCGATGCTTCACTTCAGGTTTACTGTATCCCTTGCACCTTCTTATTGACGATGAAACACGGATATTGCATCCGATTTTAATACAAAAAGCATAACGCCGACCTAAGTACAAGAGGACTGACACTCTGACTTTCTATGATTTAAATCTCTCCTTTGAGTCCAGTTTTAGATTACGATGCTTCACTTCAGGTTTACTGTATCCCTTGGACCTTCTTATTGACGATGAAACATAGATATTGCATCCAAATTTAATACAAAAGCACAATGGCGACCTAACTACAAGAGGACTGACACTCTCACTATCTATGATTTCGACCTCTCCTGTGAGTCCAGTTTTAGACTCCGATGCTTCACTTCAGGTTTACTGTATCCCTTGCACCTTCTTATTGACGATGAAACACGGAAATTGCATCCGAATTTAATACAAAAGGCACAATGCCGACTTAAGTACAAGAGGACTGACACTCTAACTTTCTATGATTTGAACCTCTCCTGTGAGTCCAGTTTTAGATCCCGGTGCTTCACTTCAGTTTAACAGTATACCTTGGACCCTCTTATTGACGATGAAACACATAAATTGGATCCGAATTTAAATCAAAAGGCACAAAGCCGACTTAAGTACAAGGGGATTGACACTCTAATTTTCTATGATTTGGACCTCTCCTGCGAGTCCAGTTTTAGATGCCGATGCTTCACTTGAGGTTTACTGTATACCTTGGACCTTCTTATTGACGATGACGCACAGAAATTGCATCCGAATTTAATACAAAAGACACAATGCCGACTTAAGTACAAGAGGACTCACACTCTAACTTTCTATGATTGAAAACTCTCCTGTGAGTCCAGTTTTCGATTCCGAAACTACACTTCAGGTTTACTGTATACCTTGGACCTTCTTATTGGCGATGAAACACAGAAATTGCATCCGAATTTAATACAAAAGGCACAATGCCGACTTAAGTACATGAGGACTGACACTCTAACTTTCTATGATTTGAATCTCTCCTGTGAGTCCAGTTTTAGATTCCGATGCTTCACTTTAGGTTTACTGTATCCCTTGGACCTTCTTATTGACGATGAAACAGAGAAATTGCATCCGAATTTAATACAAAAGGCACAATGCCGACTTAAGTACAAGAGGACTGACACTCTAACTTGCTATGATTTGAACCTCTCCTGCTTGTCCAGTTTTAGATTCCGCTGCTTCACTTCAGGTTTACTGTATCTCTTGGACCCTCTTTTCGACGATGAAACACAGATATTGCATCCGAATTTAATAAAAAATGCACAATGCCGACTTAAGTACAAGAGGACTGACACTCTAACTTTCTAAGATTTGAACCGCTCCTGTGGGTCCAGTTTTAAATCCCGATGCTTTACTTCAGGTTTAATGTATACCATGGACCTTCTTATTGACGATGAAACATAGAAATTGCCCAGAATTTAATACAAAAGTCACAATTCCGACTTAAGCACAAGAGGACTGACACACTAACTTTCTATGATTTGAACCCCTCCTGTGAGTCCCGTTTTAGATGCCGATGCTTCAATTCAGATTTACTGTATACCTTGGACCTTCTTATTGACATTTAAACACAGAAATTGCATCCGAATATAATACAAAAGGCACAATGCCGACTTAGGTACAAGAGGACAGACACTCGCACTTTCTATGATTTGAACCTCTCCTGTGAGTCCAATTTAGATTCCGATGCTTCACTTCAGGTTTACTGTATCCCTTGGACCTTCTTATTGACGATGAAGCACTGAAACTGCATTCGAATATAATACAAAAGCCACAATGCCGACTTAAGTACAAAAGGACACACACTCTAACTTTCTATGATTTGAACCTCTCCAGTGAGTCCAGTTTCAGATTCTGATGCTTCACTTCAGATTTCCAGTATACCTTGGACCTTCTTATTAACGATGAAACACAGAAATTGCATCCGAATTTAATACAAAAGGCACAATGCCGACATAAGTACAAGCGGACTCACACTCTAACTTTCTATGATTTAAACCTCTCCTGTGAGTCCAGTTTTAGATTCCGATGCTACACTTCAGGTTTACTGTATACCTTAGACCTTCTTATTGACGATGAAGCGCAGAAATTGCATCCGAATGTAATACAAAAAGCACAATGCCGACTTAAGTACAAGAGGACTGACACTCTAACTTTCTATTATTTGAACCTCTCCTGTGAGGCCAGTTTTAGATCCCGATGCTTCACTTCAGGTTTACTGTATACCGTGGACCTTCTTATTGACGATGAAACACAGAAATTGCATCCGAGTTTAATACAAAAAGCACAATGCTGACTTAAGTACAAGAGGACTGACACTCTATCTTTCTATGATGTGAACCTCTCCTGTGAGTCCAGTTGTAGATTCCGATGCTTCACTTCAGGTTTACTGTGTAACTTGGACTTTCTTATTGACGTTGAAACACGGAAATTGCATCCGATTTTAATACAAAAGGCATAATGCCGACCTAAGTACAAGAGGACTGACACTCTGACTTTCTATGATTTAAATCTCTCCTGTGAGTCCAGTTTTAGATTACGATGTTTCACTTCAGGTTTACTGTATCCCTTGGACCTTCTTATTGACGATGAAACATAGATATTGCATCCAAATTTAATACAAAAGCACAATGACGGCCTAACTACAAGAGGACTGACACTCTCACTATCTGTGATTTCGACCTCTCCTGTGAGTCCAGTTTTACTCTCCGATGCTTCACTTCAGGTTTACTGTATCCCTTGCACCTTCTTATTGACGATGAAACACGGAAATTGCATCCGATTATAATACAAAAGGCATAATGCCGACCTAAGTACAAGAGGACTGACACTCTGACTTTCTATGATTTAAATCTCTCCTGTGAGTCTAGTTTTAGATTACGATGTTTCACGTCAGGTTTACTGTATCCCTTGGACCTTCTTATTGACGATGAAACATAGATATTGCATCCAAATTTAATACAAAAGCACAATGACGTCCTAACTACAAGAGGACTGACACTCTCACTATCTATGATTTCGACCTCTCCTGTGAGTCCAATTTTAGACTCCGATGCTTCACTTCAGGTTTACTGTATCCCTTGCACCTTCTTATTGACGATGAAACACGGAAATTGCATCCGAATTTAATACGAAAGGCACAATGCCGACATAAGTACAAGAGGACTGACACTCTAACTTTCTATGATTTGAACCTCTCCTGTGAGTCCAGTTTTAGATCCCGGTGCTTCACTTCAGGTTTACTGTATCCCTTGGACCTTCTTATTGACGATGAAACACAGAAATTACATCCGAATTTAATACAAAAGGCACAATGCCGACTTAAGTACAAGAGGACTGACACTCGAACTTTCTATGATTTGAACCTCTCCTGCTTGTCCAGTTTTAGATTCCGCTGCTTCACTTCAGGTTTACTGTATCCCTTGGACCCTCTTTTCGACGATGAAACACAGAAATTGCATCCGAATTTAATAAAAAAGGCACAATGCCGACTTAAGTACAAGAGGACTGACACTCTAACTTTCTAAGATTTGAACCGCTCCTGTGAGTCCAGTTTTAAATCCCAATGCTTTACTTTAGGTTTAATGTATACCATGGACCTTCTTATTGACGATGAAACACAGAAATTGCATCCGAATATAATACAAAAGGCACAATGCCGACTTAGGTACAAGATGACAGACACTCGCACTTTCTATGATTTGAACCTCTCCTGTGAGTCCAATTTAGATTCCGATGCTTAACTTCAGGTTTACTGTATCCCTTGGACCTTCTTATTGACGATGAAGCACAGAAACTGCATTCGAATATAATACAAAAGCCACAATGCCGACTTAAGTACAAGAGGACACGCACTCTAACTTTCTATGATTTGAACCTCTCCAGTGAGTCCAGTTTCAGATTCTGATGCTTCACTTCAGATTTCCAGTATACCTTGGGCCTTCTTATTGACGATGAGACATAGAAATTGCATCCGAATTTAATACAAAAGGCACAATGCCGACATAAGTACAAGAGGACTGACACTCTAACTTTCTATTATTTGAACCTCTCCTGTGAGTCCAGTTTTAGATCCCGATGCTTCACTTCAGGTTTACTGTATACCGTGGACCTTCTTATTGACGATGAAACACAGAAATTGCATCCGAGTTTAATACAAAAGGCACAATGCTGACTTAAGTACAAGAGGACTGACACTGTATCTATCTATGATATGAACCTCTCCTGTGAGTCCAGTTGTAGATTCCGATGCTTCACTTCAGGTTTACTGTATACGTTGGATCTTCTTATTGACGATGAAATACAGAAATTGCATCGGAAATAAATTCAAAACGCACAATGCCGACTTAAGTACAAGAGGACTGACACTTAAACTTTCTGTGATTTGAACCTCTCCTGTGAGTCCAGTTTTATATTCAGATGCTACACTTCAGGTTTACTGTATCCCTTGGAAATTCTTATTGACGATGAAACACAGAAATTGCATACGAATGTAATACAAAAATCACAATGCCGACTTAAGTGCAAGAGGACTGACACTCTCACTTTCTATGATTTGAACCTCTCCTGTGAGACCAGTTTTAGATTCCGATGCTTCACTTCAGGTTTACTGTATCCCTTGGACCTTCCTATTGACAATGAAACACAGAAATTGCATCCGAATTTAATACAAAAGGCACAATGCCGTCTTATCTACAAGAGGACAGACACTCTAACTTTCTATGATTTGAACCTCTCCTGTGAGTCCAGTTTTAGACCCCGATGCTTCACTTCAGTTTAACAGTATACCTTGGACCTTCTTATTGACCATGAAACACAGAAATTGGATCCGAATTTAATACAAAAGGCACAATGGCGACTTAAGTACAAGAGGACTGACACTCTAACTTTCTATGATTTGAACCTTTCCTGTGAGTCCAGTTTTAAATTCCGATACTACACATCAGGTTTTCTGTATACCTTGGACCTTCTTATTGACGATGAAACACAGTAATAGCATTTGAATTTAATACAAAAGGCACAATGCCGACTTAAGTACAAGAGGACTGACACTCTAACTTTCTATGATTTGAACCTCTCCAGTGAGTCCAGTTTTAGATTCCGATGCTTCACTTCAGGTTTACTGTTTACCTTGGACCTTCTTATTGACGATAAAACACTGATATGGCATCCGAATTTAATACCCAAGGCACAATGCCGACATAGGTACAAGAGAACTGACACTCTAAGTTTCTATCATTTGAACCGCTCCTGTGAGTCCAGTTTCAGATTCCGATGCTTCACTCAGGTTTCCAGTATACCTTGGACCTTCATATTGACGATGAAACACAGAAATTGCATCCGAATTTAATACAAAAGGCACAATGCCGACTTAAGTACAAGCGGACTCACACTCTAACTTTCTATGATTTAAACCTCTCCTGTGAGTCCAGTTTTAGGTTTCGATGCTACTCTTCAGGTTTACTATATACCTTAGACCTTCTTATTGACGATGAAGCGCAAAAATTGCATCCGAATTTAATACAAAAGGCACAATGCCGACTTCAGTACAAGAGGACTTACACTCTAATTTTCTATAATTTGAACCTCTCCATTGAGACCAGTTTTAGTTTCCGATGCTTCACTTCAGGTTTACTGTATTCCGTGGACCTTCTTATTGACGATGAAACACAGAAATTGCATCCGAATTTAATACAAAGGCACAATGCCGACTTAAGTACAAGAGGACTGGCACTCTAACTTTCTATGTTTTGAACCTCTCCTGTGAGTCCAGTTTTAGGTCCCGATGCTTCACTTCAGGTTTACTGTATACCGTGGACCTTCTTATTGACGATGAAACATAGAAATTGCCCCGAATTTATTACGAAAGTCACAATTCCGACTTAAGTACAAGAGGACTGACACACTAACTTTCCATGATTTGAACATCTCCTGTGAGTCCAGTTTTAGATGCCGATGCTTCACTTCAGGTTTACTGTATAGCTTGGACCTTCTTATTGACGATGAATTACAGAAATTGCATCCGAATTTAATACAAAAGGCACAATGCCGACTTAAGTACAAGAGAGCAGACACTCTCACTTTCTATGATTTGGACCTCTCCTCTGAGTCCAGTTTAGATTCCGATGCTTCACTTCAGGTTTACTGTATCACTTGGACCTTCTTATTGACGATGAAACACAGAAATTGCATCCGAATTTAATACAAATGGCACAATGCCGACTTAAGTACAAGAGGACTGACACTCTAACTTTCTATGATTTGAATCACTCCTGTGAATTCACTTTTAGATTCCGATGCTTCACTTCAGGTTTACTGTATCCCTTGGACTTTCTTATTGATGATGAAACACAGAAACTGCATTCGCATATAATACAAAAGCCACAATGCCGACTTAAGTACAAGCAGAATCACACTCTAACTTTCTATGATTTAAACCTCTCCTGTGAGTCCAGTTTCTGATTCCGATGCTACTCTTCAGGTTTACTATATACCTTAGACCTTCTTATTGACGATGAAGCGCATAAATTGCATCCGAATTTAATACAAAAGGCACAATGCCGACTTAAGTACAAGAGGACTTACACTCTAACTTTTTATGATTTGAACCTCTCCTTAGAGACCAGTTTTAGATTCCGATGCTTCACTTCAGGTTTACTGTATCCCGTGGACTTTCATATTGACGATGAAACATAGAAATTGCCCCGAATTTAATACGAAAGTCACAATTCCGACTTAAGTACAAGAGGACTGACACACTAACTTTCTATGATTTGAATCTCTCCTGTGAGTCCAGTTTTAGATGCCGATGCTTCACTTCAGGTTTACTGTATACCTTGGACCTTCTTATTGACGATGAAACACACAAATTGCATCCGAATTTAATACAAAAGGCACAATGCCGACTTAAGTACAAGAGGGCAGTCACTCTCACTTTCTATGATTTGGACCTCTCCTCTGAGTCCAGTTTAGATTGCGATGCTTCACTTCAGGTTTACTGTATACCTTGGACCTTCTTATTGACGATGAAACACAGAAATTGCATTCCAATTTAATACAAAAGGCACAATGCCGACTTAAGTACAAGAGGACTGACACTCTAACTTTCTATGATCTGAATCGCTCCTGTCAGTCCAGTTGTAGATTCCGATTCTTCACTTCAGGTTTACTGTATACCTTGGATTTTCTTATTGACGTTGAAACACAGAATCTGCATTCGAATATAATACAAAAGCCACAATGCCGACTTAAGTACAATGGGACTCACACTCTAACTTTCTATGATTTGAACCTCTCCGGTGAGTCTAGTTTCAGATTCCGATGCTTCACTTCAGATTTCCAGTATACCTTGGACCTTCTTATTTACGATGACGCACAGAAATTACATCCGAATTTAATACAAAAGACACAATGCCGACTTAAGTACAAGAGGACTCACACTCTAACTTTCTATGATTGGAAACTCTCCTGTGAGTCCAGTTTTGGATTCCGATACTACACTTCAGGTTTACTGTATACCTTGGACCTTCTTATTGGCGATGAAATACAGAAATTGCATCCGAATTTAATACAAAAGGCACAATACCGACTTAAGTACAAGAGGACTGACACTCTAACTTTCTATGATTTGAATCTCTCCTGTGAGTCCAGTTTTAGATTCCGATGCTTCACTTCAGGTTTACTCTATCCCTTGGACCTTCTTATTGACGATGAGACACAGAAATTGCATCCGAATTTAATACAAAAGGCACAATGCCGATTTAAGTACAAGAGGACTGACACTCTATCTTTCTATGATTTGAACCTCTCCTGCTTGTCCAGTTTTAGATTCCGCTGCTTCACTTCAGGTTTACTTTATCCCTTGGACCCTCTTTTCGACGATGAAACACAGAAATTGCATCCGAATATAATACAAAAGGCACAATGCCGACTTAGGTACAAGAGGACAGACACTCGCACTTTCTATGATTTGAACCTCTCCTGTGAGTCCAATTTAGATTCCGAATCTTCACTTCAGGTTTATTGTATCCCTTGGACCTTCTTATTGACGATGAAGCACAGAAACTGCATTCGAATATAATACAAAAGCCACAATGCCGACATAAGTACAAGCGGACTCACACTCTAACTTTCTATGATTTAAACCACTCCTGTGAGTCCAGTTTTAGATTCCGATGCTACACTTCAGGTTTACTGTATACCTTAGACCTTCTTATGGACGATGAAGCGCAGAAATTGCATCCGAATGTAATACAAAAAGCACAATGCCGACTTAAGTACAAGAGGACTGACACTCTAACTTTCTATTATTTGAACCTCTCCTGTGAGTATAGTTTTAGATCCCGATGCTTCACTTCAGGTTTACTGTATACCGTGGACCTTCTTATTGACGATGAAACACAGAAATTGCATCCGAGTTTAATACAAAAGGCACAATGCTGACTTAAGTACAAGAGGACTGACACTGTATCTTTCTATGATATGAACCTCTCCTGTGAGTCCAGTTGTAGATTCCGATGCTTCACTTCAGGTTTACTGTATACCTTGGAACTTCTTATTGACGATGAAATACAGAAATTGCATCGGAAATAAATTCAAAACGCACAATGCCGACTTAAGTACAAGAGGACTGACACTTAAACTTTCTATGATTTGAACCTCTCCTGTGAGTCCAGTTTTATATTCAGATGCTTCACTTCAGGTTTACTGTATCCCTTGGACCTTCTTATTGACGATGAAACACAGAAATTGCATACGAATGTAATACAAAAATCACAATGCCGACTTAAGTGCAAGAGGACTGACACTCTCACTTTCTATGATTTGAACCTCTCCTGTGAGACCAGTTTTAGTTTCCGATGCTTCACTTCAGGTTTACTGTATCCCTTGGACCTTCCTATTGACGATGAAACACAGAAATTGCATCCGAATTTAGTACAAAAGGCACAATGCCGTCTTATGTACAAGAGGACAGACACTCTAACTTTCTATGATTTGAACCTCTCCTGTGAGTCCAGTTTTAGATCCCGATGCTTCACTTCAGTTTAACAGTATACCTTGGACCTTCTTATTGACCATGAAACACAGAAATTGGATTAGAATTTAATACAAAAGGCACAATGGCGACTTAAGTACAAGAGGACTGACACTCTAACTTTCTATGATTTGAACCTCTCCAGTGAGTCCAGTTTCGATTCCGATGCTTCACTTCAGGTTTACTGTTTACCTTGGACCTTCTTATTGACGATGAAACACTGAAATGGCATCCGAATTTAATACCCAAGGCACAATGCCGACATAGGTACAAGAGAACTGACACTCTAACTTTCTATCATTTGAACCGCTCCTGTGAGTCCAGTTTCAGATTCCGATGCTTCACTCAGATTTCCAGTATACCTTGGACCTTCATATTGACGATGAAACACAGAAATTGCATCCGAATTCAATACAAAAGGCACAATGCCGACTTAAATACAAGCGGACTCACACTCTAACTTTCTATGATTTAAACCTCTCCTGTGAGTCCAGTTTTAGGTTTCGATGCTACTCTTCAGGTTTACTATATACCTTAGACCTTCTTATTGACGATGAAGCGCAGAAATTGCATCCGAATTTAATACAAAAGGCACAATGCCGACTTCAGTACAAGAGGACTTACACTCTAAATTTCTATAATTTGAACCTCTCCATTGAGACCAGTTTTAGATTCCGATGCTTCACTTCAGGTTTACTGTATCCCGTGGACCTTCTTATTGACGATGAATTACAGAAATTGCATCCGAATTTAATACAAAAGGCACAATGCCGACTTAAGTACAAGAGGGCAGACACTCTCACTTTCTATGATTTGGACCTCTCCTCTGAGTCCAGTTTAGATTGCGATGCTTCACTTCAGGTTTACTGTATACCTTGGACCTTCTTATTGACGATGAAACACAGAAATTGCATTCCAATTTAATACAAAAGGCACAATGCCGACTTAAGTACAAGAGGACTGACACTCTAACTTTCTATGATCTGAATCGCTCCTGTCAGTCCAGTTGTAGATTCCGATTCTTCACTTCAGGTTTACTGTATACCTTGGATTTTCTTATTGACGTTGAAACACAGAATCTGCATTCGAATATAATACAAAAGCCACAATGCCGACTTAAGTACAATGGGACTCACACTCTAACTTTCTATGATTTGAACCTCTCCAGTGAGTCTAGTTTCAGATTCCGATGCTTCACTTCAGATTTCCAGTATACCTTGGACCTTCTTATTTACGATGACGCACAGAAATTACATCCGAAATTAATACAAAAGACACAATGCCGACTTAAGTACAAGAGGACTCACACTCTAACTTTCTATGATTGGAAACTCTCCTGTGAGTCCAGTTTTGGATTCCGATACTACACTTCAGGTTTACTGTATACCTTGGACCTTCTTATTGGCGATGAAATACAGAAATTGCATCCGAATTTAATACAAAAGGCACAATGCCGACTTAAGTACAAGAGGACTGACACTCTAACTTTCTATGATTTGAATCTCTCCTGTGAGTCCAGTTTTAGATTCCGATGCTTCACTTCAGGTTTACTCTATCCCTTGGACCTTCTTATTGACGATGAGACACAGAAATTGCATCCGAATTTAATACAAAAGGCACAATGCCGATTTAAGTACAAGAGGACTGACACTCTATCTTTCTATGATTTGAACCTCTCCTGCTTGTCCAGTTTTAGATTCCGCTGCTTCACTTCAGGTTTACTTTATCCCTTGGACCCTCTTTTCGACGATGAAACACAGAAATTGCATCCGAATATAATACAAAAGGCACAATGCCGACTTAGGTACAAGAGGACAGACACTCGCACTTTCTATGATTTGAACCTCTCCTGTGAGTCCAATTTAGATTCCGAATCTTCACTTCAGGTTTATTGTATCCCTTGGACCTTCTTATTGACGATGAAGCACAGAAACTGCATTCGAATATAATACAAAAGCCACAATGCCGACATAAGTACAAGCGGACTCACACTCTAACTTTCTATGATTTAAACCACTCCTGTGAGTCCAGTTTTAGATTCCGATGCTACACTTCAGGTTTACTGTATACCTTAGACCTTCTTATTGACGATGAAGCGCAGAAATTGCATCCGAATGTAATACAAAAAGCACAATGCCGACTTAAGTACAAGAGGACTGACACTCTAACTTTCTATTATTTGAACCTCTCCTGTGAGTATAGTTTTAGATCCCGATGCTTCACTTCAGGTTTACTGTATACCGTGGACCTTCTTATTGACGATGAAACACAGAAATTGCATCCGAGTTTAATACAAAAGGCACAATGCTGACTTAAGTACAAGAGGACTGACACTGTATCTTTCTATGATATGAACCTCTCCTGTGAGTCCAGTTGTAGATTCCGATGCTTCACTTCAGGTTTACTGTATACCTTGGAACTTCTTATTGACGATGAAATACAGAAATTGCATCGGAAATAAATTCAAAACGCACAATGCCGACTTAAGTACAAGAGTACTGACACTTAAACTTTCTATGATTTGAACCTCTCCTGTGAGTCCAGTTTTATATTCAGATGCTTCACTTCAGGTTTACTGTATCCCTTGGACCTTCTTATTGACGATGAAACACAGAAATTGCATACGAATGTAATACAAAAATCACAATGCCGACTTAAGTGCAAGAGGACTGACACTCTCACTTTCTATGATTTGAACCTCTCCTGTGAGACCAGTTTTAGTTTCCGATGCTTCACTTCAGGTTTACTGTATCCCTTGGACCTTCCTATTGACGATGAAACACAGAAATTGCATCCGAATTTAATACAAAAGGCACAATGCCGTCTTATGTACAAGAGGACAGACACTCTAACTTTCTATGATTTGAACCTCTCCTGTGAGTCCAGTTTTAGATCCCGATGCTTCACTTCAGTTTAACAGTATACCTTGGACCTTCTTATTGACCATGAAACACAGAAATTGGATTAGAATTTAATACAAAAGGCACAATGGCGACTTAAGTACAAGAGGACTGACACTCTAACTTTCTATGATTTGAACCTCTACTGTGAGTCCAGTTTTAGATTCCGACACTACACATCAGGTTTTCTGTATACCTTGGACCTTCTTATTGACGATGAAACACAGTAATTGCATTTGAATTTAATACAAAAGGCACAATGCCGACTTAAGTACAAGAGGACTGACACTCTAACTTTCTATGATTTGAACCTCTCCAGTGAGTCCAGTTTCGATTCCGATGCTTCACTTCAGGTTTACTGTTTACCTTGGACCTTCTTATTGACGATGAAACACTGAAATGGCATCCGAATTTAATACCCAAGGCACAATGCCGACATAGGTACAAGAGAACTGACACTCTAACTTTCTATCATTTGAACCGCTCCTGTGAGTCCAGTTTCAGATTCCGATGCTTCACTCAGATTTCCAGTATACCTTGGACCTTCATATTGACGATGAAACACAGAAATTGCATCCGAATTCAATACAAAAGGCACAATGCCGACTTAAGTACAAGCGGACTCACACTCTAACTTTCTATGATTTAAACCTCTCCTGTGAGTCCAGTTTTAGGTTTCGATGCTACTCTTCAGGTTTACTATATACCTTAGACCTTCTTATTGACGATGAAGCGCAGAAATTGCATCCGAATTTAATACAAAAGGCACAATGCCGACTTCAGTACAAGAGGACTTACACTCTAAATTTCTATAATTTGAACCTCTCCATTGAGACCAGTTTTAGATTCCGATGCTTCACTTCAGGTTTACTGTATCCCGTGGACCTTCTTATTGACGATGAATTACAGAAATTGCATCCGAATTTAATACAAAAGGCACAATGCCGACTTAAGTACAAGAGGGCAGACACTCTCACTTTCTATGATTTGGACCTCTCCTCTGAGTCCAGTTTAGATTCCGATGCTTCACTTCAGGTTTACTGTATCACTTGGACCTTCTTATTGACGATGAAACATAGAAATTGCATCCGAATTTAATACAAATGGCACAATGCCGACTTAAGTACAAGAGGACTGACACTCTAACTTTCTATGATTTGAATCTCTCCTGTGAGTCCAGTTTTAGATTCCGATGCTTCACTTCAGGTTTACTGTATCCCTTGGACCTTCTTATTGATGATGAAACACAGAAACTGCATTCGTATATAATACAAAATCCACAATGCCGACTTAAGTACAAGCGGACTCACACTCTAACTTTCTATGATTTAAACCTCTCCTGTGAGTCCAGTTTTTGATTCCGATGCTGCTCTTCTGGTTTACTATATACCTTAGACCTTCTTATTGACGATGAAGCGCAGAAATTGCATCCGAATTTATTACAAAAGGCACAATGCCGACTTAAGTACAAGAGGACTTACACTGTAACTTTTTATGATTTGAACCTCTCCTTTGAGACCAGTTTTAGATTCCGATGCTTCACTTCAGGTTTACTGTATCCCGTGGACCTTCTTATTGACGATGAAACATAGAAATTGCCCCGAATTTAATACGAAAGTCACAATTCCGACTTAAGTACAAGAGGACTGACACACTAACTTTCTATGATTTAAATCTCTCCTGTGAGTCCAGTTTTAGATGTCGATGCTTCACTTCAGGTTTACTGTATACCTTGGACCTTCTTATTGACGATGAAACACAGAAATTGCATCCGAATTTAATACAAAAGGCACAATGCCGACTTAAGTACAAGAGGGCAGTCACTCTCACTTTCTATGATTTGGACCTCTCCTCTGAGTCCAGTTTTGATTCCGATGCTTCACTTCAGGTTTACTGTATACCTTGGACCTTCTTATTGACGATGAAACACAGAAATTGCATTCCAATTTAATACAAAAGGCACAATGCCGACTTAAGTACAAGAGGACTGACACTCTAACTTTCTATGATCTGAATCGCTCCTGTGAGTCCAGTTGTAGATTCCGATGCTTCACTTCAAGTTTACTGTATACCTTGGATTTTCTTATTGACGTTGAAACACAGAATCTGTATTCGAATATAATACAGAAGCCACAATGCCGACTTAAGTACAATGGGACTCACACTCTAACTTTCTATGATTTGAACCTCTCCAGTGAGTCTAGTTTCAGATTCCGATGCTTCACTTCAGATTTCCAGTATACCTTGGACCTTCTTACTGACGATGAAACACAGAAATTGCATCCGAATTTAATACAAAAGGCACAATGCCGACATAAGTACAAGCGGACTCACACTCTAACTTTCTATGATTTAAACCTCTCCTGTGAGTCCAGTTTTAGATTCCGATGCTACACTTCAGGTTTACTGTATACCTTAGACCTTCTTATTGACGATGAAGCGCAGAAATTGCATCCGAATGTAATAGAAAAAGCACAATGCCGACTTATGTACAAGAGGACTGACACTCTAACTTTCTATGATTTGAACCTCTCCTGTGAGTCCAGTTTTAGATTCCGATGCTTCACTTCAGGTTTACTGTATCACTTGGACCCTCATTTTGACGATGAAACACAGAAATTGCATCTGAGTTTAATACAAAAGGCACAATGCTGACGTAAGTACAAGAGGACTGACACTCTATCTTTCTATGATATGAACCTCTTCTGTGAGTCCGGTTGTAGATTCCGATGCTTCACTTCAGGTTTACTGTATACCTTGGAACTTCTTATTGACGATGAAATACAGAAATTGCATCAGAAATAAATTCAAAACGCACAATGCCGACTCAAGTACAAGAGGACTGACACTTAAACTTTCTGTGATTTGAACCTCTCCTGTGAGTCCAGATTAATATTCAGATGCTTCACTTCAGGTTTACTGTATCCCTTGGACCTTCTTATTGACGATGAAACACAGAAATTGCATACGAATTTAATACAAAAATCACAATGACGACTTAAGTGCAAGAGGACTGACGCTCTCACTTTCTACGATTTGAACCTCTCCTGTGAGACCAGTTTTAGATTCCGATGCTTCACTTCAGGTTTACTGTATCCCTTGGACCTTCCTATTGACGATGAAACACAGAAATTGCATCCGAATTTAATACAAAAGGCACAATGCCGTCTTAAGTACAAGAGGACAGACACTCTAACTTTCTATGATTTGAACCTCTCCTGTGAGTCCCGTTTTAGATCCCGATGCTTCACTTCAGTTTAACAGTATACCTTGGACCTTCTTATTGACCATGAAACACAGAAATTGGATCCGAATTTAATACAAAAGGCACAATGCCGACTGAAGTACAAGAGGATTGACACTCTAACTTTCTATGATTTGAACCTCTCCTGCGAGTGCAGTTTTAGATGCCGATGCTTCACTTCAGGTTTACTGTATACCTTGGACCTTCTTATTGACGATGAAGCACAGAAATTGCATTCGAATATAATACAAAAGCCACAATGCCGACATAAGTACAAGCGGACTCACACTCTAACTTTCTATGATTTAAACCACTCCTGTGAGTCCAGTTTTAGATTCCGATGCTACACTTCAGGTTTACTGTATACCTTAGACCTTCTTATTGACGATGAAGCGCAGAAATTGCATCCGAATGTAATACAAAAAGCACAATGCCGACTTAAGTACAAGAGGACTGACACTCTAACTTTCTATTATTTGAACCTCTCCTGTGAGTATAGTTTTAGATCCCGATGCTTCACTTCAGGTTTACTGTATACCGTGGACCTTCTTATTGACGATGAAACACAGAAATTGCATCCGAGTTTAATACAAAAGGCACAATGCTGACTTAAGTACAAGAGGACTGACACTGTATCTTTCTATGATATGAACCTCTCCTGTGAGTCCAGTTGTAGATTCCGATGCTTCACTTCAGGTTTACTGTATACCTTGGAACTTCTTATTGACGATGAAATACAGAAATTGCATCGGAAATAAATTCAAAACGCACAATGCCGACTTAAGTACAAGAGGACTGACACTTAAACTTTCTATGATTTGAACCTCTCCTGTGAGTCCAGTTTTATATTCAGATGCTTCACTTCAGGTTTACTGTATCCCTTGGACCTTCTTATTGACGATGAAACACAGAAATTGCATACGAATGTAATACAAAAATCACAATGCCGACTTAAGTGCAAGAGGACTGACACTCTCACTTTCTATGATTTGAACCTCTCCTGTGAGACCAGTTTTAGTTTCCGATGCTTCACTTCAGGTTTACTGTATCCCTTGGACCTTCCTATTGACGATGAAACACAGAAATTGCATCCGAATTTAATACAAAAGGCACAATGCCGTCTTATGTACAAGAGGACAGACACTCTAACTTTCTATGATTTGAACCTCTCCTGTGAGTCCAGTTTTAGATCCCGATGCTTCACTTCAGTTTAACAGTATACCTTGGACCTTCTTATTGACCATGAAACACAGAAATTGGATTAGAATTTAATACAAAAGGCACAATGGCGACTTAAGTACAAGAGGACTGACACTCTAACTTTCTATGATTTGAACCTCTACTGTGAGTCCAGTTTTAGATTCCGACACTACACATCAGGTTTTCTGTATACCTTGGACCTTCTTATTGACGATGAAACACAGTAATTGCATTTGAATTTAATACAAAAGGCACAATGCCGACTTAAGTACAAGAGGACTGACACTCTAACTTTCTATGATTTGAACCTCTCCAGTGAGTCCAGTTTCGATTCCGATGCTTCACTTCAGGTTTACTGTTTACCTTGGACCTTCTTATTGACGATGAAACACTGAAATGGCATCCGAATTTAATACCCAAGGCACAATGCCGACATAGGTACAAGAGAACTGACACTCTAACTTTCTATCATTTGAACCGCTCCTGTGAGTCCAGTTTCAGATTCCGATGCTTCACTCAGATTTCCAGTATACCTTGGACCTTCATATTGACGATGAAACACAGAAATTGCATCCGAATTCAATACAAAAGGCACAATGCCGACTTAAGTACAAGCGGACTCACACTCTAACTTTCTATGATTTAAACCTCTCCTGTGAGTCCAGTTTTAGGTTTCGATGCTACTCTTCAGGTTTACTATATACCTTAGACCTTCTTATTGACGATGAAGCGCAGAAATTGCATCCGAATTTAATACAAAAGGCACAATGCCGACTTCAGTACAAGAGGACTTACACTCTAAATTTCTATAATTTGAACCTCTCCATTGAGACCAGTTTTAGATTCCGATGCTTCACTTCAGGTTTACTGTATCCCGTGGACCTTCTTATTGACGATGAATTACAGAAATTGCATCCGAATTTAATACAAAAGGCACAATGCCGACTTAAGTACAAGAGGGCAGACACTCTCACTTTCTATGATTTGGACCTCTCCTCTGAGTCCAGTTTAGATTCCGATGCTTCACTTCAGGTTTACTGTATCACTTGGACCTTCTTATTGACGATGAAACATAGAAATTGCATCCGAATTTAATACAAATGGCACAATGCCGACTTAAGTACAAGAGGACTGACACTCTAACTTTCTATGATTTGAATCTCTCCTGTGAGTCCAGTTTTAGATTCCGATGCTTCACTTCAGGTTTACTGTATCCCTTGGACCTTCTTATTGATGATGAAACACAGAAACTGCATTCGTATATAATACAAAATCCACAATGCCGACTTAAGTACAAGCGGACTCACACTCTAACTTTCTATGATTTAAACCTCTCCTGTGAGTCCAGTTTTTGATTCCGATGCTGCTCTTCTGGTTTACTATATACCTTAGACCTTCTTATTGACGATGAAGCGCAGAAATTGCATCCGAATTTATTACAAAAGGCACAATGCCGACTTAAGTACAAGAGGACTTACACTGTAACTTTTTATGATTTGAACCTCTCCTTTGAGACCAGTTTTAGATTCCGATGCTTCACTTCAGGTTTACTGTATCCCGTGGACCTTCTTATTGACGATGAAACATAGAAATTGCCCCGAATTTAATACGAAAGTCACAATTCCGACTTAAGTACAAGAGGACTGACACACTAACTTTCTATGATTTAAATCTCTCCTGTGAGTCCAGTTTTAGATGTCGATGCTTCACTTCAGGTTTACTGTATACCTTGGACCTTCTTATTGACGATGAAACACAGAAATTGCATCCGAATTTAATACAAAAGGCACAATGCCGACTTAAGTACAAGAGGGCAGTCACTCTCACTTTCTATGATTTGGACCTCTCCTCTGAGTCCAGTTTTGATTCCGATGCTTCACTTCAGGTTTACTGTATACCTTGGACCTTCTTATTGACGATGAAACACAGAAATTGCATTCCAATTTAATACAAAAGGCACAATGCCGACTTAAGTACAAGAGGACTGACACTCTAACTTTCTATGATCTGAATCGCTCCTGTGAGTCCAGTTGTAGATTCCGATGCTTCACTTCAAGTTTACTGTATACCTTGGATTTTCTTATTGACGTTGAAACACAGAATCTGTATTCGAATATAATACAGAAGCCACAATGCCGACTTAAGTACAATGGGACTCACACTCTAACTTTCTATGATTTGAACCTCTCCAGTGAGTCTAGTTTCAGATTCCGATGCTTCACTTCAGATTTCCAGTATACCTTGGACCTTCTTACTGACGATGAAACACAGAAATTGCATCCGAATTTAATACAAAAGGCACAATGCCGACATAAGTACAAGCGGACTCACACTCTAACTTTCTATGATTTAAACCTCTCCTGTGAGTCCAGTTTTAGATTCCGATGCTACACTTCAGGTTTACTGTATACCTTAGACCTTCTTATTGACGATGAAGCGCAGAAATTGCATCCGAATGTAATAGAAAAAGCACAATGCCGACTTATGTACAAGAGGACTGACACTCTAACTTTCTATGATTTGAACCTCTCCTGTGAGTCCAGTTTTAGATTCCGATGCTTCACTTCAGGTTTACTGTATCACTTGGACCCTCATTTTGACGATGAAACACAGAAATTGCATCTGAGTTTAATACAAAAGGCACAATGCTGACGTAAGTACAAGAGGACTGACACTCTATCTTTCTATGATATGAACCTCTTCTGTGAGTCCGGTTGTAGATTCCGATGCTTCACTTCAGGTTTACTGTATACCTTGGAACTTCTTATTGACGATGAAATACAGAAATTGCATCAGAAATAAATTCAAAACGCACAATGCCGACTCAAGTACAAGAGGACTGACACTTAAACTTTCTGTGATTTGAACCTCTCCTGTGAGTCCAGTTTAATATTCAGATGCTTCACTTCAGGTTTACTGTATCCCTTGGACCTTCTTATTGACGATGAAACACAGAAATTGCATACGAATTTAATACAAAAATCACAATGACGACTTAAGTGCAAGAGGACTGACGCTCTCACTTTCTACGATTTGAACCTCTCCTGTGAGACCAGTTTTAGATTCCGATGCTTCACTTCAGGTTTACTGTATCCCTTGGACCTTCCTATTGACGATGAAACACAGAAATTGCATCCGAATTTAATACAAAAGGCACAATGCCGTCTTAAGTACAAGAGGACAGACACTCTAACTTTCTATGATTTGAACCTCTCCTGTGAGTCCCGTTTTAGATCCCGATGCTTCACTTCAGTTTAACAGTATACCTTGGACCTTCTTATTGACCATGAAACACAGAAATTGGATCCGAATTTAATACAAAAGGCACAATGCCGACTGAAGTACAAGAGGATTGACACTCTAACTTTCTATGATTTGAACCTCTCCTGCGAGTGCAGTTTTAGATGCCGATGCTTCACTTCAGGTTTACTGTATACCTTGGACCTTCTTATTGACGATGAAGCACAGAAACTGCATCCGAATTTAATACAAAAGGCACAATGCCGACTTAAGTACAAGAGGAATCACACTCTAACTTTCTATGATTTAAACCTCTCCTGTGAGTCCAGTTTTACATTCCGATGCTATACTTCTGGTTTACAGCATACCTTGGACCTTCTTATTGACGATGAAGCACAGAAATTGCATCCGAAAATAATTCAAAATGCACAATGGCGACTTAAGAACAAGAGGACTGACACTCTAACATTCTATTATTTGAACCTCTCCTGTGAGTCCAGTTTTAGATTCCGATACTAAATTCAGGTTTGCTGTATACCTTGGACCTTCTTATTGACGTTGAAACACAGAAACTGCAATCGAATATAATACAAAAGCCACAATGCCGACTTAAGTACAAGAGGACTCACACTCTAACTTTCTATGATTTAAACCTCTCCTGTGAGTCCAGTTTTAGATTCCGATGCTACACTTCAGGTTTACTCTATACCTTAGACCTTCTTATTGACGATGAAGCGCAGAAATTGCATCCGAATGTAATACAAAAAGCACAATGCCGACTTAAGTACAAGAGGACTGACACTCTAACTTTCTATGATTTGAACCTCTCCTGTGAGTCCAGTTTTAGATCCCGATGCTTCACTTCAGGTTTACTGTATACAGTGGACCTTCTTATTGACGAAGAAACACAGAAATTGCATACGAATTTAATACAAAAATCACAATGATGACTTAAGTGCAAGAGGTCTGACACTCTCACTTTCTATGATTTGAACCTCTCCTGTGAGACCAGTTTTAGATTCCGATGCTTCATTCCAGGTTTACTGTATCCCTTGGACCTTCCTAATGACGATGAAACACAGAAATTGCATCCGAATTTAATACAAAAGGCACAATGCCGTATTAAGTACAAGAGGACAGACATTCTAACTTTCTATGATTGAACCTCTCCTGTGAGTCTAGTTTTAGATCCCGATGCCTGACTTCAGTTTAACAGTATACCTTGGACCTTCTTATTGACCATGAAACACAGAAATTGGATCCGAATTTAATACAAAAAGCACAATGGGGACTTAAGTACAAGAGGACTGACACTCTAACTTTCTATGATTTAAACCTCTCCTGTGAGTCCAGTTTTAGATTCCGATGCTACACTTCAGGTTTACTCTATACCTTAGACCTTCTTATTGACGATGAAACACTGAAATGGCATCCGAATTTAATACCCAAGGCACAATGCCGACATAAGTACAAGAGAACTGACACTCTAACTTTCTATGATTTGAACCGCTTCCGTGAGTCCAGTTTCAGATTCCGATGCTTCACTTCAGGTTTCCAGTATACCTTGGACCTTCATATTGACGATGAAACACAGAAATTGCATCCGAATTTAATACAAAAGGCACAATGCCGACTTAAGTACAAGCGGACTGACACTCTAACTTTCTATGATCTAAACCTCTCCTGTGAGTCCAGTTTTAGATTCCGATGCTACTCTTCAGGTTTACTATATACCTTAGACCTTCTCAATGACGATGAAGCGCAGAAACTGCATCCGAATTTAATACAAAAGGCACAATGCCGACTTAAGTGCAAGAGGACTAACACTCTAACTTTCTATGATCTGAACCTCTCCTGTGAGTCCAGTTGTAGATTCCGATGCTTCACTTCAGGTTTACTGTATACCTTGGATTTTCTTATTGACGTTGAAACACAGAAACTGCGTTCGAATATAATACAAAAGCCACAATGCCGACTTAAGTACAAGAGGACTCACACTCTAACTTTCTATGATTTGAACCTCTCCAGTGAGTCCAGTTTCAGATTCCGATGCTTCACTTCAGATTTCCAGTATACCTTGGAAATTCTTATTGACGATGAAACACAGAAATTGCATCCGAATTTAATACAAAAGGCACAATGCCGACATAAGTACAGGCGGACTCACACTCTAACTTTCTATGATTTAAACCTCTCCTATGAGTCCAGTTTTAGATTCCGATGCTACACTTCAGGTTTACTGTATACCTTAGACCTTCTTATTGACGATGAAGCGCAGAAATTGCATCCGAATGTAATACAAAAAGCACAATGCCGAGTTAAGTACAAGAGGACTGACACTCTAACTTTCTATGATTTGAACCTCTCCTGTGAGTCCAGTTTTAGATCCCGATGCTTCACTTCAGGTTTACTTTTTACCGTGGACCTTCTTATTGACGATGAAACACAGAAATTGCATCTGAGTTTAATACAAAAGGCACAATGCTGACTTAAGTACAAGAGGACTGACACTCTATCTTTCTATGATATGAACCTCTCCTGTGAGTCCAGTTGTAGATTCCGATGCTTCACTTCAGGTTTACTGGATACCTTGGAACTTCTTATTGACGATGAAATACAGAAATTGCATCGGAAAGAAATTCAAAACGCACAATGCCGACTTAAGTACAAGAGGACTGACACTTAAACTTTCTATGATTTGAACCTCTCCTGTGAGTCCAGTTTAATAATCAGATGCTTCACTTCAGGTTTACTGTATCCCTTGGACCTTCTTATTGACGATGAAACACAGAAATTGCATACGAATTTAATACAAAAATCACAATGACGACTTAAGTGCAAGAGGACTGACACCCTCACTTTATATGATTTGAACCTCTCCTGTGAGACCAGTTTTAGATTCCGATGCTTCACTTCAGGTTTACTGTATCCCTTGGACCTTCCTATTGACGATGAAACACAGAAATTGCATCCGAATTTAATACAAAAGGCACAATGCCGACTTAAGTACAAGAGGACAGACACTCTAACTTTCTATGATTTGAACCTCTCCTGTGAGTCCAGTTTTAGATCCCGATGCTTCACTTCAGTTTAACAGTATATCTTGGACCTTCTTATTGACCATGAAACACAGAAATTGGATCCGAATTTAATACAAAAGGCACAATGCCGACTGAAGTACAAGAGGATTGACACTCTAACTTTCTATGATTTGAATCTCTCCTGCGAGTGCAGATTTAGATGCCGATGCTTCACTTCAGGTTTACTGTATACCTTGGACCTTCTTATTGACGATGAAGCACAGAAACTGCATCCGAATTTAATACAAAAGGCACAATGCCGACTTAAGTACAAGAGGATTCACACTCTAACTTTCCTTGATTTAAACCTCTCCTGTGAGTCCAGTTTTACATTCCGATGCTATACTTCTGGTTTACTGTATACCTTGGACCTTCTTATTGACGATGAAGCACAGAAATTGCATCCGAATATAATTCAAAAGGCACAATGGCGACTTAAGTACAAGAGGACTGACACTCTAACTTTCTATGATTTGAACCTCACCTGTGAGTCCAGTTTGAGATTCCGATAGTAAATTCAGGTTTGCTGTATACCTTGGACCTTCTTATAGACGATGAAACACAGTAATTGCATTTGAATTAAATACAAAAGGCACAATGCCGACTTAAGTACAAGAGGACTGACAGTCTAACTTTCTATGATTTGAACCTCTCCAGAGAGTCCAGTTTTAGATTCCGATGTTCACTTCAGGTTTACTGTTTACCTTGGACCTTCTTATTGACGATGAAACACTGAAATGGCATCCGAATTTAATACCCAAGGCACAATGCCGACATAAGTACAAGAGAACTGACACTCTAACTTTCTATGATTTGAACCGCTCCCGTGAGTCCAGTTTCAGTTTCCGATGCTTCACTTCAGGTTTCCAGTATACCTTGGACCTTCATATTGACGATGAAACACAGAAATTGCATCCGAATTTAATACAAAAGGCACAGTGCCGACTTAAGTACAAGCGGACTGACACTTTAACTTTCTATGATCTATACCTCTCCTGTGAGTCCAGTTTTAGATTCCGATGCTACTCTTCAGGTTTACTATATACCTTAGACCTTCTAATTGACGATGAAGCGCAGAAACTGCATCCGAATTTAATAAAAAAGGCACAATGCCGACTTAAGTGCAAGAGGACTGACACTCTAACTTTCTATGATCTGAACCTCTCCTGTGAGTCCAGTTGTAGATTCCGATGCTTCACTTCAGGTTTACTGTATACCTTGGATTTTCTTATTGACGTTGAAACACAGAAACTGCATTCGAATATAATACAAAAGCCACAATGCCGACTTAAGTACAAGAGGACTCACACTCTAACTTTCTATGATTTGAACCTCTCCAGTGAGTCCAGTTTCAGATTCCGATGCTTCACTTCAGATTTCCAGTATACCTTGGACCTTCTTATTGACGATGAAACACAGAAATTGCATCCGAATTTAATACAAAAGGCACAATGCCGACATACGTACAGGCGGACTCACACTCTAACTTTCTATGATTTAAACCTCTCCTATGAGTCCAGTTTTAGATTCCGATGCTACACTTCAGGTTTACTGTATACCTTAGACCTTCTTATTGACGATGAAGCGCAGAAATTGCATCCGAATGTAATACAAAAAGCACAATGCCGACTTAAGTACAAGAGGACTGACACTCTAACTTTCTATGATTTGAACCTCTCCTGTGAGTCCAGTTTTAGATCCCGATGCTTCACTTCAGGTTCACTGTATACCGTGGACCTTCTTATTGACGATGAAACACAGAAATTGCATCTGAGTTTAATACAAAAGGCACAATGCTGACTTAAGTACAAGAGGACTGACACTCTATCTTTCTATGATATGAACCTCTCCTGTGAGTCCAGTTGTAGATTCCGATGCTTCACTTCAGTTTAACAGTATACCTTGGACCTTCTTATTGACCATGAAACACAGAAATTGGATCCGAATTTAATACAAAAGGCACAATGCCGACTGAAGTACAAGAGGATTGACACTCTAACTTTCTATGATTTGAACCTCTCCTGCGAGTGCAGATTTAGATGCCGATGCTTCACTTCAGGTTTACTGTATACCTTGGACCTTCTTATTGACGATGAAGCAAAGAAACTGCATCCGAATTTAATACAAAAGGCACAATGCCGACTTAAGTACAAGAGGATTCACACTCTAACTTTCCATGATTTAAACCTCTCCTGTGAGTCCAGTTTTACATTCCGATGCTATACTTCTGGTTTACTGTATACCTTGGACCTTCTTATTGACGATGAAGCACAGAAATTGCATCCGAATATAATTCAAAAGGCACAATGGCGACTTAAGTACAAGAGGGCTGACACTCTAACTTTCTATGATTTGAACCTCTCCTGTGAGTCCAGTTTTAGATTCCGATGCTTCACTTCAGGTTTACTGTATCCCTTGGACCCTCATTTTCACGATGAAACACAGAAATTGCATCCGAATTTAATAAAAAAGGCACAATGCCGACTTTAGTACAAGAGGACTGACACTCTAACTTTCTATGTTTTGAACCTCTCCTGTGAGTCCAGTTTTAGATCCCGATGCTTCACTTCAGGTTTACTGTATACCGTGGACCTTCTTATTGACGATGAAACATAGAAATTGCTCCGAATTTAATACGAAAGTCACAATTCCGACTTAAGTACAAGAGGACTGACACACTAACTTTTATGATTTGAACCTCTCCTGTGAGTCCAGTTTTAGATGCCGATGCTTCACTTCAGGTTTACTGTATACCTTGGACCTTCTTATTGACGTTGAAACACAGAAACTGCAATCGAATATAATACAAAAGCCACAATGCCGACTTAAGTACAAGAGGACTGACACTCTAACTTTCTATGATTTGAACCTCTCCAGTGAGTCCAGTTTCAGATTCAGATGTTTCACTTCAGATTTCCAGTATACCTTGGACCTTCTTAATGACGATGAAACACACAAATTGCATCCGAATTTAATACAAATGGCACAATGCCGACATAAGTACAAGGGGACTCACACTCTAACTTTCTATGATTTAAACCTCTCCTGTGAGTCCAGTTTTAGATTCCGATGCTTCACTTCAGTTTAACAGTATACCTTGGACCTTCTTATTGACCATGAAACACAGAAATTGGATCCGAATTTAATACAAAAGGCACAATGCCGACTGAAGTACAAGAGGATTGACACTCTAACTTTCTATGAGTTGAACCTCTCCTGCGAGTGCAGTTTTAGATGCCCATGCTTCACTTCAGGTTTACTGTATACCTTGGACCTTCTTATTGACGATGAAGCACAGAAATTGCATCCGAATTTAATACAAACGGCACAAAGCCGACTTAAGTACAAGAGGAATCACACTCTAACTTTATATGATTTAAACCTCTCCTGTGAGTCCAGTTTTACATTCCGATGCTATACGTCTGGTTTACTGTATACCTTGGACCTTCTTATTGACGATGAAGCACAGAAATTGCATACGAATTTAATTAAAAAGGCACAATGGCGACTTAAGTACAAGAGGACTGACACTCTAACTTTCTATGTTTTGAACCTCTCCTGTGAGTCCAGTTTTAGATTCCGATACTACACTTCAGGTTTGCTGTATACCATGGACCTACTTATTGACGATGAAACACAGTAATTGCATTTGAATTTAATACAAAAGGCACAATGCCGGCTCAAGTACAAGAGGACTGACACTCTAACTTTCTATGATTTGAACCTCTCCTGTGAGTCCAGTTTTAGATTCCGATGCTTCACTTCAGGTTTACTGTTTACCTTGGACCTTTGTATTGTCGATGAAACACTGAAATGGCATCCGAATTTAATACCCAAGGCGCAATGCCGACAGAAGTACAAGAGAACTGACACTCTAACTTTCTATGATTTGAACCGCTCCTGTGAGTCCAGTTTCAGATTCCGAAGCTTCACTTCAGGTTTCCAGTATACCTTGGACCTTCATATTGACGATGAAACACAGAAATTGCATCCGAATTTTATACAAAAGGCACAATGCCGACTTAAGTACAAGCGGACTCACACTCTAACTTTCTATGATTAAACCTCTCCTTTGAGACCAGTTTTAGATTCCGATGCTTCACTTCTGGTTTACTGTATCCCGTGGACCTTCTTATTGACGATGAATCACAGAAATTGCATCCGAATTTACTACAAAAGGCACAATGCCGACTTAAGCCCAAGAGGACAGACACTCTAACAACCTATGATTTGAACCTCTCCTGTGTGTCCTGTTTTAGATTCCGATGCTTCATTTAAGGTTTACTGTATCCCTTGGAACTTCTTATTGACGATGAAACACAGAATTTGCATCCGAAATTAATACAAAAGGCACAATGCCAACTTAAGTACAAGAGGACTGACACTCTGACTCTCTATGATTTAAATCTCTCCTGTGAGTCCAGTTTTAGATTACGATGTTTCACTTCAGGTTTACTGTATCCCTTGGACCTTCTTATTGACGATGAAACATAGATATTGCATCCAAATTTAATACAAAAGCACAATGCCGACCTAAGTACAAGAGGACTGACACTCTCACTATCTATGATTTCGACCTCTCCTGTGAGTCCAGTTTTAGATTCCGATGCTTCACTTCAGGTTTACTGATCCCTTGGACCATCTTATTGACGATGAAACACGGAAATTGCATCCGAATTTAATACAAAAGGCACAATGCCGACTTAAGTACAAGAGGACTGACACTCTAACTTTCTCTGATTTCAACCTCTCCTGTGAGTACAGTTTCAGATCCCGATGCTTCACTTCAGGTTTACTGTATACCTTGGACCTTCTTATTGACGATGAAGCACGGAAATTGCATCCGAATTTAATACAAAAGGCACAATGCCGACTTAAGTACAAGAGGACTGACACTCTAACTTTCTCTGATTTGAACCTCTCCTGTGAGTACAGTTTCAGATCCCGATGCTTCACTTCAGGTTTACTGTATACCTTGGACCTTCTTATTGACGATGAAGCACAGAAATTGCATCCGAATTTAATACAAAAGGCACAATGCCGACTTAAGTACAAGAGGACTGACATTCCAACTTTCTATGATTTGAAACCCTCCTGTGAGTCCAGTTTTAGATTCCGGTACTACACTTCAGGTTTACTGTATACCTTGGTCCTTCTTATTGACGATGAAGCGCAGAAATTGCATCCGAATGTAATACAAAAAGCACAATGCCGACTTAAGTACAAGAGGACTGACACACTAACTTTCTATGATTTGAGCCGGTCCTGTGAGTCCAGTTTCAGATTCCGATGCCTCACTTCAGGTTTCCAGTATACCTTGGACCTTCATATTGACGATGAAACACAGAAATTGCATCCGTATTTCATACAAAATGCACAATGCCGACTTAAGTACAAGCGGACTCACACTCTAACTTTCTATGATTTAAACCTCTCCTGTGAGTCCAGTTTTAGATTCCGATGCTACTCTTCAGGTTTACTATATACCTTAGAACTTCTCATTGACTATGAAGCGCAGAAATTGCATCCGAATGTAATACAAAAGGCACAATGCCGACTTAAGTACAAGAGGACTTACCCTCTAACTTTCTATGATTTGAACCTCTCCTTTGAGACCAGTTTTAAATTCCGATGCTTCACTTCAGGTTTACTGTATCCCGTGGACCTTCTTATTGACGATGAAACACAGAAATTGCATCCGAATTTAATACAAGGGGCACAATGCCGACTTAAGTACAAGAGGACTGACACTCTCACTTTCTATAATTTGAACCTCTCCTGTGAGTCCAGTTTTAGATTCCGCTGCTTCACTTCAGGTTTACTGTTTCCCTCGGACCCTCATTTTGACGATGAAACACAGAAATTGCATCCGAATTTAATAAAAAAGGCACAATGCCGACTTAAGTACAAGAGGACTGATCCTCTAACATCCTATGATTTGAACCTCTCCTGTGTGTCCAGTTTTAGATTCCGAGGCTTCATTTAAGGTTTACTGTATCCTTGGGAACTTCTTATTGACGATGAAACACAGAATTTGCATCCGAAATTAATACAAAAGGCACAATGCCGACTTAAGTACAAGAGGCCTGACACTCTAACAACCTATGACTTTAACCTCTCCTGTGTGTCCAGTTTTAGATTCCGATGCTTCATTTAAGGTTTACTGTATCCTTGAGAACTTCTTATTGACGATGAAACACAGAATTTGCATCCGAAATTAATACAAAAGGCACAATGCCGACTTAAGTACAAGAGGACTTACACTCTAACTTTCTATGATTTGAACCTCTCCTTTGAGACCAGTTTTAAATTCCGATGCTTCACTTCAGGTTTACTGTATCCCGTGGACCTTCTTATTGACGATGAAACACAGATTTTGCATCCGAATTTAATACAAAAGGCACAATGCCGACTTAAGTACAAGAGGACTGACACTCTCACTTTCTATGATGTGAACCTCTCCTGTGAGTCCAGTTTTAGATTCCGCAGCCTCACTTTAGGTTTACTGTATCCCTTGGACCCTCATTTTGACGATGAAACACAGAAATTGCATCCGAATTTAATAAAAAAGGCACAATGCCTACTTAAGTACAAGAGGACTGACACTCTAACTTTCTATGTTTTGAGCCTCTCCTGTGAGTCCAGTTTTAGATTCCGATGGTATGCTTCAGGTTTACTGTATACCTTGGACCTTCTTATTGACGATGAAGCACAGAAATTGCATCCGAATTTAATACAAAAGGCACAATGCCGACTTAAGCCCAAGAGGACAGACACTCTAACAACCTATGATTTGAACCTCTCCTGTGTGTCCTGTTTTAGATTCCGATGCTTCATTTAAGGTTTACTGTATCCCTTGGAACTTCTTACTGACGATGAAACACAGAATTTGCATCCGAAATTAATACAAAGGGCACAATGCCAACTTAAGTACAAGAGGACTGACACTCTAACTTTCTATGATTTGAACCACTCCTGTGAGTCCAGTATTAGATTCCGATGCTTCACTTCATGTTTACTGCATCCCTTGGAACTTCTTATTGACGATGAAACAAAGAAATTGCATCCGAAAGTAAAACAAAAGGCATTATGCTGACTTAAGTACAAGAGGACTGACACTCTAAGTTTCTATGATCTGAACCTCTCCTGTGAGTCCAGTTGTAGATTCCGATGCTTCACTTCAGGTTTACTGTATACCTTGGATTTTCTTATTGACGTTGAAACACAGATATTGCATCCGAATTTAATACAAAAGGTATAATGCCGACCTAAGTACAAGAGGACTGACACTCTGACTCTCTATGATTTAAATCTCTCCTGTGAGTCCAGTTTTAGATTACGATGTTTCACTTCAGGTTTACTGTATCCCTTGGACCTTCTTATTGACGATGAAACATAGATATTGCATCCAAATTTAATACAAAAGCACAATGCCGACCTAAGTACAAGAGGACTGACACTCTCACTATCTATGATTTCGACCTCTCCTGTGAGTCCAGTTTTAGATTCCGATGCTTCACTTCAGGTTTACTGATCCCTTGGACCATCTTATTGACGATGAAACACGGAAATTGCATCCGAATTTAATACAAAAGGCACAATGCCGACTTAAGTACAAGAGGACTGACACTCTAACTTTCTCTGATTTGAACCTCTCCTGTGAGTACAGTTTCAGATCCCGATGCTTCACTTCAGGTTTACTGTATACCTTGGACCTTCTTATTGACGATGAAGCACAGAAATTGCATCCGAATTTAATACAAAAGGCACAATGCCGTCTTAAGTACAAGAGGACTCACACTCTAACTTTCTATGATTTAAACCTCTCCTGTGAGTCCACTTTTAGATTCCGATGGTATACTTCAGGTTTACTGTATACCTTGGACCTTCTTATTGACGATGAAGCACAGAAATTGCATCCGAATTTAATACAAAAGGCACAATGCCGACTTAAGTACAAGAGGACTGACACTCCAACTTTCTATGATTTGAAACCCTCCTGTGAGTCCAGTTTAGATTCCGGTACTACACTTCAGGTTTACTGTATACCTTGGTCCTTCTTATTGACGATGAAGCGCAGAAATTGCATCCGAATGTAATACAAAAAGCACAATGCCGACTTAAGTACAAGAGGACTGACACTCTAACTTTCTATGATTTGAAACTCTCCTGTGAGTCCAGTTTTAGATTCCGATGCTTCACTTCAGGTTTACTGTTTACCTTGGACCTTCTTATCGACGATGAAACACTGAAATGGCATCCGAATTTAATACCCAAGGCACAATGCCGACATAAGTACAAGAGAACTGACACTCTAACTTTCTATGATTTGAGCCGGTCCTGTGAGTCCAGTTTCAGATTCCGATGCCTCACTTCAGGTTTCCAGTATACCTTGGACCTTCATATTGACGATGAAACACAGAAATTGCATCCGTATTTCATACAAAATGCACAATGCCGACTTAAGTACAAGCGGACTCACACTCTAACTTTCTATGATTTAAACCTCTCCTGTGAGTCCAGTTTTAGATTCCGATGCTACTCTTCAGGTTTACTATATACCTTAGAACTTCTCATTGACTATGAAGCGCAGAAATTGCATCCGAATGTAATACAAAAGGCACAATGCCGACTTAAGTACAAGAGGACTTACACTCTAACTTTCTATGATTTGAACCTCTCCTTTGAGACCAGTTTTAAATTCCGATGCTTCACTTCAGGTTTACTGTATCCCGTGGACCTTCTTATTGACGATGAAACACAGAAATTGCATCCGAATTTAATACAAGGGGCACAATGCCGACTTAAGTACAAGAGGACTGACACTCTCACTTTCTATGATTTGAACCTCTCCTGTGAGTCCAGTTTTAGATTCCGCTGCTTCACTTCAGGTTTACTGTATCCCTTGGACCCTCATTTTGACGATGAAACACAGAAATTGCATCCGAATTTAATAAAAAAGGCACAATGCCGACTTAAGTACAAGAGGACTGACACTCTAACATCCTATGATTTGAACCTCTCCTGTGTGTCCAGTTTTAGATTCCGAGGCTTCATTTAAGGTTTACTGTATCCTTGGGAACTTCTTATTGACGATGAAACACAGAATTTGCATCCGAAATTAATACAAAAGGCACAATGCCGACTTAAGTACAAGAGGCCTGACACTCTAACAACCTATGACTTTAACCTCTCCTGTGTGTCCAGTTTTAGATTCCGATGCTTCATTTAAGGTTTACTGTATCCTTGAGAACTTCTTATTGACGATGAAACACAGAATTTGCATCCGAAATTAATACAAAAGGCACAATGCCGACTTAAGTACAAGAGGACTTACACTCTAACTTTCTATGATTTGAACCTCTCCTTTGAGACCAGTTTTAAATTCCGATGCTTCACTTCAGGTTTACTGTATCCCGTGGACCTTCTTATTGACGATGAAACACAGATTTTGCATCCGAATTTAATACAAAAGGCACAATGCCGACTTAAGTACAAGAGGACTGACACTCTCACTTTCTATGATGTGAACCTCTCCTGTGAGTCCAGTTTTAGATTCCGCTGCCTCACTTTAGGTTTACTGTATCCCTTGGACCCTCATTTTGACGATGAAACACAGAAATTGCATCCGAATTTAATAAAAAAGGCACAATGCCGACTTAAGTACAAGAGGACTGACACTCTAACTTTCTATGTTTTGAACCTCTCCTGTGAGTCCAGTTTTAGATTCCGATGGTATCCTTCAGGTTTACTGTATACCTTGGACCTTCTTATTGACGATGAAGCGCAGAAATTGCATCCGAATGTAATACAAAAAGCACAATGCCGACTTAAGTACAAGAGGACAGACACTCTAAGTTTCTATGATTTGAACCTCTCCTGTGAGTCCAGTTTTAGATCCCTATGCTTCACTTCAGTTTTACTCTATGCCGTGGACCTTCTTATTGACGATGAAACACAGAAATTGCATCCGAGTTTAATAGAAATGGCACAATGCTGACTTAAGTACAAGAGGACTGATACTCTATCTTTCTATGATATGAACCTCTCCTGTGAGTCCAGTTGTAGATTCCGATGCTTCACTTCAGGTTTACTGTATACCTTGGAACTTCTTATTGACGATGAAATACAGAAATTGCATCGGAAGTAAATTCAAAACGCACAATGCCGACTTAAGTACAAGAGGACTGACACTTAAACTGTCTATGATTTGAACCTCTCCTGTGAGTCCAGTTTAATTTTCAGATGCTTCACTTCAGGTTTACTGTATCCCTTGGACCTTCCTATTGACGATGAAACACAGAAATTGCATCCGAATTTAATACAAAAGGCACAATGCCGTCTTAAGTACAAGAGGACAGACACTCTAACTTTCTATGATTTGAACCTCTCCTGTGAGTCCAGTTTTAGATCCCGATGCTTCACTTCAGTTTGACAGTACACCTTGGGGCTTCTTATTGACCATGAAACACAGAAATTGGATCCGAATTTAATACAAAAGGCACAATGCCGACTGAAGTACAGGAGGATTGACACTCTAACTTTCTATGATTTGAACCTCTCCTGCGAGTGCAGTTTTAGATGCCGATGCTTCACTTCAGGTTTACTGTATACCTTGGCCCTTCTTATTGACGATGAAGCACAGAAACTGCATCCGAATTTAATACAAATGGCACAATGCCGACTTAAGTACAAGAGGAATCACACTCTAACTTTCTATGATTTAAACCTCTCCTGTGAGTCCAGTTTTACATTCCGATGCTATACTTCTGGTTTACTGTATACCTTGGACCTTCTTATTGACGATGAAACACAGAAATTGCATCCGTATTTAATACAAAATGCACAATGCCGACTTAAGTACAAGCGGACTCACACTCTAACTTTCTATGATTTAAACCTCTCCTGTGAGTCCAGTTTTAGATTCCGATGCTACTCTTCAGGTTTACTATATACCTTAGAACTTCTTATTGACTATGAAGCGCAGAAATTGCATCCGAATTTAATACAAAAGGCACAATGCCGACTTAAGTACAAGAGGACTTACACTCTAACTTTCTATGATTTGAACCTCTCCTTTGAGACCAGTTTTAAATTCCGATGCTTCACTTCAGGTTTACTGTATCCCGTGGACCTTCTTATTGACGATGAAACACAGAAATTGCATCCGAATTTAATACAAAAGGCACAATGCCGACTTAAGTACAAGAGGACTGACACTCTCACTTTCTATGATTTGAACCTCTCCTGTGAGTCCAGTTTTAGATTCCGCTGCCTCACTTTAGGTTTACTGTATCCCTTGGACCCTCATTTTGACGATGAAACACAGTAATTGCATCCGAATTTAATAAAAAAGGCACAATGCCGACTTAAGTACAAGAGGGCTGACACTCTAACTTTCTATGTTTTGAACCTCTCCTGTGAGTCCAGTTTTAGATCCCGATGCTTCACTTCAGGTTTACTGTATACCTTGGACCTTCTTATTGACGATGAAACACAGAAATTGCATCCGAATTTAATACAAAAGGCACAATGCCGACTTAAGTACAAGAGGCCTGACACTCTAACAACCTATGATTTGAACCTCTCTTGTGTGTCCAGTTTTAGATTCCGATGCTTCATTTAAGGTTTACTGTATCCTTGGGAACTTCTTGTTGACGATGAAACACAGATATTGCATCCAAATTTAATACAAAAGCACAATGCCGACCTAATTTCAAGAGGACTGACACTCTCACTATCTATGATTTCGACCTCTCCTGTGAGTCCCCTTTTAGATTCCGATGCTTCACTTCAGGTTTACTGATCCCTTGGACCTCCCTATTGACGATGAAACACTGAAATTGCATCCGAATTTAATACAAAAGGCACAATGCCGACTTAAGTACAAGAGGACTGACACTCTAACTTTCTCTGATTTGAACCTCTCGTGTGAGTACAGTTTCAGATCCCGATGCTTCACTTCAGTGTAACAGTATACCTTGGACCCTCTTATTGACGATGAAACACAGAAATTGGATCCGAATTTAAATCCAAAGGCACAAAGCCGATTTAAGTACAAGAGGATTGACACCCTAACTTTCTATGATTTGAACCTCTCCTGCAAGTCCAGTTTTAGATGCCGATGCTTCACTTCAGGTTTACTGTATACCTTGGACCTTCTTATTGACGATGAAGCACAGAAATTGCATCCGAATTTAATACAAAAGGCACAATGCCGACTTAAGTACAAGAGGACTCACACTCTAACTTTCTATGATTTAAACCTCTCCTGTGAGTCCTGTTTTAGATTCCGATGCTATACTTCAGGTTTACTGTATACCTTGGACCTTCTTATTGACGATGAAGCACAGAAATTGCATCCGAATTTAATACAAAAGGCACAATGCCGACTTAAGTACAAGAGGACTGACACTCTAACTTTCTATGATTTGAAACTCTCCTGTGAGTCCAGTTTTAGATTCCGATACTACACTTCAGGTTTACTGTATACCTTGGACCTTCCTTTTGACGATGAAACACGGAAATTGCATCCGAATTTAATACAAACGGCACAATGCTGACTTAAGTACAAGAGGACTTAAACTCTAACTTTCTATGATTTGAACCTCTCCTTTGAGACCAGTTTTAAATTCCGATGCTTCACTTCAGCTTTGTTGTATACCTTGGAACTTCTTATTGACGATGAAACACAGAAATTGCATCGGAATTAAATTCAAAACGCCCAATGCCGACTTAAGCACAAGAAGACTGACACTTTAACTTTTTACGATTTGAACCTCTCCTGTGAGTCCACTTTTAGATTCCGATGCTTCACTTCAGGTTTACTGTTTACCTTGGACCTTCTTATTGACGATGAAACACTGAAATGGCATCCGAATTTAATACCCAAGGCACAATGCCGACATAAGTACAAGAAAATTGACACTCTAACTTTCTATGATTTGAACCGCTCCTGTGAGTCCAGTTTCAGATTCCGATGCTTCACTTGAGGTTTCCAGTATACCCTGGACCTTCATATTGAAGATGAAACACAGAAATTGCATCCGTATTTAATACAAAATGCACAATGCCGACTTAAGTACAAGCGGACTCACACTCTAACTTTCTATGATTTAAACCTTTCCTGTGAGTCCAGTTTTAGATTCCGATGCTACTCTTCAGGTTTACTATATACCTTAGAACTTCTTATTGACTATGAAGCGCAGAAATTGCATCCGAATTTAACACAAAAGGCACAATGCCGACTTAAGTACAAGAGGACTTACACTCTAACTTTCTATGATTTGAACCTCTCCTGTGAGTCCAGTTTTAGATTCCGCTGCCTCACTTTAGGTTTACTGTATCCCTTGGACCCTCATTTTGACGATGAAACACAGAAATTGCATCCGAATTTAATAAAAAAGGCACAATGCCGACTTAAGTACAAGAGGACTGACACTCTAACTTTCTATGTTTTGAACCTCTCCTGTGAGTCCAGTTTTAGATTCCGATGCTTCACTTCAGGTTTACTGTATACCTTGGACCTTCTTATTGACGATGAAACACAGAAATTGCATCCGAATTTAATACAAAAGGCACAATGCCGACTTAGGTACAAGAGGCCTGACACTCTAACAACCTATGATTTGAACCTCTCTTGTGTGTCCAGTTTTAGATTCCGATGCTTCATTTAAGGTTTACTGTATCCTTGGGAACTTCTTGTTGACGATGAAACACAGAATTTGCATCCGAAATTAATACAAAAGGCACAATGCCGACTTAAGTACAAGAGGACTGAGACTCTAACTTTCTGTGATTTGAACCTCTCCTGTCAGTCCAGTTGTAGATTCCGATGCTTCACTTCAGGTTTACTGTATCCCGTGGACCTTCTTATTGACGTTGAAACACAGATATTGCATCCGAATTTAATACAAAAGGCATAATGCCGACCTAAGTACAAGAGGACTGACACTCTGACTCTCTATGATTTAAATCTCTCCTGTGAGTCCAGTTGTAGATTCCGATGCTTCACTTCAGGTTTACTGTATCCCGTGGACCTTCTTATTGACGTTGAAACACAGATATTGCATCCGAATTTAATACAAAAGGCATAATGCCGACCTAAGTACAAGAGGACTGACACTCTGACTCTCTATGATTTAAATCTCTCCTGTGAGTCCAGTTTTAGATTACGATGTTTCACTTCAGGTTTACTGTATCCCTTGGACCTTCTTATTGACGATGAAACATAGATATTGCATCCAAATTTAATACAAAAGCACAATGCCGACCTAAGTTCAAGAGGACTGACACTCTCACTATCTATGATTTCGACCTCTCCTGTGAGTCCACTTTTAGATTCCGATGCTTCACTTCAGGTTTACTGATCCCTTGGACCTCCCTATTGACGATGAAACACTGAAATTGCATCCGAATTTAATACAAAAGGCACAATGCCGACTTAAGTACAAGAGGACTGACACTCTAACTTTCTCTGATTTGAACCTCTCCTGTGAGTACAGTTTCAGATCCCGATGCTTCACTTCAGTGTAACAGTATACCTTGGACCCTCTTATTGACGATGAAACACAGAAATTGGATCCGAATTTAAATCCAAAGGCACAAAGCCGACTTAAGTACAAGAGGATTGATACCCTAACTTTCTATGATTTGAACCTCTCCTGCAAGTCCAGTTTTAGATGCCGATGCTTCACTTCAGGTTTACTGTATACCTTGGACCTTCTTATTGACGATGAAGCACAGAAATTGCATCCGAATTTAATACAAAAGGCACAATGCCGACTTAAGTACAAGAGGACTCACACTCTAACTTTCTATGATTTAAACCTCTCCTGTGAGTCCAGCTTTAGATTCCGATGCTATACTTCAGGTTTACTGTATACCTTGGACCTTCTTATTGACGATGAAGCACAGAAATTGCATCCGAATTTAATACAAAAGGCACAATGCCGACTTAAGTACAAGAGGACTGACACTCTAACTTTCTATGATTTGAAACTCTCCTGTGAGTCCAGTTTTAGATTCCGATACTACACTTCAGGTTTACTGTATACCTTGGACCTTCCTTTTGACGATGAAACACGGAAATTGCATCCGAATTTAATAGAAACGGCACAATGCTGACTTAAGTACAAGAGGACTTAAACTCTAACTTTCTATGATTTGAACCTCTCCTTTGAGACCAGTTTTAAATTCCGATGCTTCACTTCAGTTTTACTGTATACCTTGGAACTTCTTATTGACGATGAAACACAGAAATTGCATCGGAATTAAATTCAAAACGCCCAATGCCGACTTAAGCACAAGAGGACTGACACTTTAACTTTTTACGATTTGAACCTCTCCTGTGAGTCCACTTTTAGATTCCGATGCTTCACTTCAGGTTTACTGTTTACCTTGGACCTTCTTATTGACGATGAAACACTGAAATGGCATCCGAATTTAATACCCAAGGCACAATGCCGACATAAGTACAAGAAAATTGACACTCTAACTTTCTATGATTTGAACCGCTCCTGTGAGTCCAGTTTCAGATTCCGATGCTTCACTTGAGGTTTCCAGTATACCCTGGACCTTCATATTGAAGATGAAACACAGAAATTGCATCCGTATTTAATACAAAATGCACAATGCCGACTTAAGTACAAGCGGACTCACACTCTAACTTTCTATGATTTAAACCTCTCCTGTGAGTCCAGTTTTAGATTCCGATGCTACTCTTCAGGTTTACTATATACCTTAGAACTTCTTATTGACTATGAAGCGCAGAAATTGCATCCGAATTTAATACAAAAGGCACATTGCCGACTTAAGTACAAGAGGACTTACACTATAACTTTCTATGATTTGAACCTCTCCTTTGAGACCAGTTTTAAATTCCGATGCTTTACTTCAGGTTTACTGTATCCCGTGGACCTTCTTATTGACGATGAAACACAGAAATTGCATCCGAATTTAATACAAAAGGCACAATGCCGACTTAAGTACAAGAGGACGGACACTCTAACTTTCTATGATTTGAACCTCTCCTGTGAGTCCAGTTTTAGATTCCGCTGCCTCACTTCAGGTTTACTGTATCCCTTGGACCCTCATTTTGACGATGAAACACAGAAATTGCATCCGAATTTAATACAAAAGGCACAATGCCGACTTAAGTACAAGAGGCCTGACACTCTAACAACCTATGATTTGAACCTCTCCTGTGTGTCCAGTTTTAGATTCCGATGCTTCATTTAAGGTTTACTGTATCCTTGGGAACTTCTTATTGACGATGAAACACAGAATTTGCATCCGAAATTAATACAAAAGGCACAATGCCGACTTAAGTACAAGAGGACTGACACTCTAACTTTCTATGATTTGAACCTCTCCTGTGAGTCCAGTATTAGATTCCGATGCTTCACTTCAGGTTTACTGATCCCTTGGACCTCCTTATTGACGATGAAACACTGAAATTGCATCCGAAAGTAATACAAAAGGCACAATGCCGACTTAAGTACAAGTGGACTGACACTCTAACTTTCTCTGATATGAACCTCTCCTGTGAGTACAGTTTCAGATCCCGATGCTTCACTTCAGTGTAACAGTATACCTTGGACCCTCTTATTGACGATGAAACACAGAAATTGGATCCGAATTTAAATCAAAAGGCACAAAGCAGACTTAAGTACAAGAGGATTGACACCCTAACATTCTATGATTTGAACCTCTCCTGCAAGTCCAGTTTTAGATGCCGATGCTTCACTTCAGGTTTACTGTATACCTTGGACCTTCTTATTGACGATGAAGCACAGAAATTGCATCCGAATTTAATACAAAAGGCACAATGCCGACTTAAGTTCAAGAGGACTCACACTCTAACTTTCTATGATTTAAACCTCTCCTGTGAGTCCAGTTTTAGATTCCGATGCTATACTTCAGGTTTACTGTATACCTTGGACCTTCTTATTGACGATGAAGCACAGAAATTGCATCCGAATTTAATACAAAAGGCACAGTGCCGACTTAAGTACAAGGGGACTGACACTCTAACTTTCTATGATTTGAAACTCTCCTGTAAGTCCAGTTTTAGATTCCGATACTACACTTCAGGTTTACTGTATACCTTGGACCTTCCTTTTGACGATGAAACACGGAAATTGCATCCGAATTTAATACAAACGGCACAATGCTGACTTAAGTACAAGAGGACTGACTCTCTAACTTTTTATGATTTGAACCTCTCCTGTGAGGTCAGTTTTAGAATCCGATGCGTCACTTCAGTTTTACTGTATACCTTGGAACTTCTTATTGACGATGAAATACAGAAATTGCATCGGAATTAAATTCAAAACGCCCAATGCCGACTTAAGTACAAGAGGACTGACACTTTAACTTTTTACGATTTGAACCTCTCCTGTGAGTCCAGTTTTATATTCAGATGCTTCACTTCAGGTTTACTGTATCCCTTGGACCTTCTTATTGACAATGAAACACAGAAATTGCATAGGAATTTACTACAAAAGGTACAATGCCTACGTAAATGCAAGCGGACTGACACTCTCACTATCTATGATTTGAACCTCTCCTGTGAGTCCAGTTTCAGATTCCGATGCTTCACTTCAGATTTCCAGTATACCTTAGACCTTCTTATTGACGATGAAACATAGAAATTGCCGCGAATTTAATACAAAAGTCACAATGCCGACTTAAGTACAAGAGGACTCACACTCTAACTTTCTATAATTTAAACCTCTCCTGTGAGTCCAGTTTTAGATTCCGATGCTATACTTCTGGTTTACTGTATACCTTGGACCTTCTTATTGACGATGAAGCACAGAAATTGCATCCGAATTTAATACAAAAGGCACAATGCCGACTTAAGTACAAGAGGACTGACACTCTAACTTTCTATGATTTGAACCTCTCCTGTGGGTCCAGTTTTAGATTCCGACACTACACTTCAGGTTTGCTGTATACCTTGGACCTTCTTATTGACGATGAAACACAGTAATTGCATTTGAATTTAATACAAAAGGCACAATGCCGACTTAAGTACAAGAGGACTGACACTCTAACTTTCTATGATTTGAACCTCTCCTGTGAGTCCAGTTTTAGATTCCGATGCTTCACTTCAGGTTTACTGTTTACCTTGGACCTTCTTATTGACTATGAAACACTGAAATGGCATCCGAATTAAATACAAAAGGCACAATGCCGACATAAGTACAAGAGGACTGACACTCTAACTTTCTATGATTTGAACCGCTCCTGTGAGACCAGTTTCAGATTCCGATGCTTCACTTCAGGTTTACTGTATACCTTAGACCTTCTTATTGACGATGAAGCGCAGAAATTGCATCCGAAGTCAATACAAAAGATACAATGCCGACTTAAGTACAAGAGGACTTACAATCTAACTTTCTATGACTTAAACCTCTCCTGTGAGTCCAGTTTTCGATTCCGATGTTAGTCTTCAGGTTTACTGTATACCTTGGAACTTCTTATTGACGATGAAATGCAGAAATTGCATCGGAATTAAATTCAAAACGCACAATGCCGATTTAAGTACAAGAGGACTGACACTCTAACTTTCTACGATTTGAACCTCTCCTGTGAGTCCAGTTTAAGATTCCGATGCTTCACTTCAGGTTTACTCTATCCCTTGGACCTTCCTATTGACGATGAAACACAGAAATTGCATCCGAATTTAATACAAAGGGCACAATGCCGCGTTAAGTGCAAGAGGACTGACACTCTAACTTTCTATGATTTGAACCTCTCCTGTGAGTCCTGTTTTAGATCCCGATGCTTCACTTCAGTTTAACAGTATACCGTGGACCTTCTTATTGACGATGAAACACAGAAATTGGATCCGAATTTAATACAAATGGCACAAAGCCGACTTAAGTACAAGAGGATTGACACTCTTACTTTCTATGATTTGAACCTCTCCTGCGAATCCAGTTTTAGATGCCAACGCTTCACTTCAAGTTTACTGCATACCTTGGACCTTCATATTGACGATGAAACACAGAAATTGCATCCGAATTTAATACAAAGGGCACAATGCCGACTTAAGTACAAGCGGACTCACACTCTACTTTTCTGTGATTTAGACCTCTCCTGTGAGTCCAGTTTTCGATTCCGATGCTACTCTTCAGGTTTACTGTATACCTTAGACCTTCTTATTGACGATGAAGCGCAGAAATTGCATCCGAAGTCAATACAAAAGATACAATGCCGACTTAAGTACAAGGGGACTGACACTCTCACTTTCTATGATTTGAACCTCTCCTGTGAGTCCAGTTTTAGATTCCGCTGCTTCTCTTCAGGTTTGCTGTATACCTTGGACCCTCATTTTGACGATGAAACACAGAAATTGCATCCGAATTTAATACAAAAGGCACAATCCCGACTTAAGTACAAGAGGACTCAAACTCTAAATTTCTATGTGTTGAACCTCTCCTGTGAGTCCAGTTTTAGATCCCGATGCTTCACTTCAGGTTTACTGTATACCGTGGACTTTCTTATTGACGATGAAACATAGAAATTGCCCCGAATTTAATACGAAAGTCACAATTACGAATTAAGAACAAGAGGACTGACACACTAACTTTCTATGATTTGAACCTTTCCTGTGAGTCCAGTTTTAGATGCCAAAGCTTCACTTCAGATTTATTGTATACCTTGGACCTTCTTATTGACGATGAAACACAGAAATTGCATCCGAATTTAATACAAAATGCACAATGCCGACTGAAGTACAAGAGGACAGACACTCTCACTTTCTATGATTTGAACCTCTCCTGTGAGTAGACTTTAGATTCCGATGCTTCACTTCAGGTTTACTGTATCCCTTGGACCTTCTTATTGATGATGAAACACAGACTTTGCATCCGAAATTAATACAAAATGCACAATGCCGACTGAAGTACAAGGGGACTGACACTCTAACTTTCTATGATTTGAACCTCTCCTGTGAGTCCAGTATTAGATTCCGATGCTTCACTTCATGTTTACTGTATCCCTTGGAACTTCTTATTGACGATGAAACTAAGAAATTGCATCCGAAATTAATACAAAAGGCACAATGCCGACTTAAGTACAAGGGGACTGACACTCTAACTTTCCATGATTTGAACCTCTCCTGTGAGTCCAGTATTAGATTCCGATGCTTCACTTCATGTTTACTGTATCCCTTAGAACTTCTTATTGACGATGAAACAAAGAAATTGCATCCGAAATTAATAGAAAAGGCACAATGCCGACTTAAGTACAAGAGGACTGACGCTCTAACTTTCTATGATTTGAACCTCTCCTGTGAGTCCAGTTTTAGATTCCGATGCCTCACTTCAGGTTTACTGTATACCTTGGACCCTCTTATTGACAATGAAACACAGAAATTGCATCCGAATTTAAAACAAAAGACACAATGCCGACTTAAGTACAAGAAGACTGACACTCTAAATTTCTATGATTTGAACCTCTCCTGTGAGTCCAGTTTTAGATTACGATGCTTCACTTCGGGTTCACTGTATCCCTTGGACCTTCTTATTGACGATGAGACACAGAAATTGCATCCGAATTTAATACAAAAGGCACAATGCCGACTTAAATACAAGAGGACTGACACTCTAACTTTCTACGATTTGAATCTATCCTGTGAGTCCAGTTTTAGAAGCCGATGCTTCACTTCAGGTTTACTGTATACCTTGGACATCCTTTTGGACGATGAAACACAGAAATTGCATCCGAATTTAATACAAAAGGCACAATGCCGACTTAAGTACAAGAGGACTGACACTCTAACTTTCTATGATTTGAACCTCTCCTGTGAGTCCAGTTTCAGATTCCGATGCTTCACTTCAGTTTTACTGTATACCTTGGACCTTCTTGTTGACGATGAAACACAGAAATTGGATCCGAATTTTATACAAAAGGCACAATGCCGACTTAAGTACAAGAGGACTGACACTCTAACTTTCTATAATTTGAACCTCTCCTGTGAGTCCAGTTTTAGATTCCGATGCTTCCCTTCAGGTTTACTGTTTGCCTTGGACCTTCTTGTTGACGATGAAACACAGAAATTGGATCCGAATTTTATACAAAAGGCACAATGCCGACTTAAGTACAAGAGGATTGACACTCTAACTTTCTTTGATTTGAACCTCTCCTGCGAGTCCAGTTTTAGATGCTGATGCTTCACTTCAGGTTTACTGTATGCCTTGGGCCTTCATATTGACGATGAAACACAGAAATTTCATCCGAATTTAATACAAAAGGCACAATGCCGAATTAAGTACAGCGGACTCACACTCTAACTTTCTATGATTTAAACCTCTCCTGTGAGTCCAGTTTTAGATTCCGATGCTATACTTCAGGTTTACTGTATACCTTGGACCTTCTTATTGACGATGAAGCACAGAAATTGCATCCGAATTTTATACAAAAGGCACAATGCCGACTTAAGTACAAGAGGACTGACACTCTAACTTTCTATAATTTGAACCTCTCCTGTGAGTCCAGTTTTAGATTCCGATACTACACTTCAGGTTTACTGTATACCTTGGACCTTCTTATTGACGATGAAACACAGAAATTACATTTGAATTTAATACAAATGGCACAATGCCGACTTAAGTAGAAGAGGACTGACACTCTAACTTTCTATGATTTGAACCTCTCCTGTGAGTCCAGTTTTAGATTCCGATGCTTCACTTCAGGTTTACTGTTTGCCTTGGACCTTCTTATTGACGATGAAACACTGAAATGGCATCCGAATTTAATAGAAAATGCACAATGCCGACTTAAGTACAAGAGGACTTACACTCTAACCTTCTATGATTTGAACCTCTCCTTTGAGTCCAGTTTTAGATTCCGATGCTTCACCTCAGGTTCACTGTATACCTAGGACCTTCTTATGGACGATGAAACACAGAAATTGCATCCGAATGTAATACAAAAGGCAAATTGCCGACATAAGTACAAGAGGACTGACACTCTAAGTTTTCTATGATTTGAACCTCTCCTGTGAGTACAGTTTTAGATTCCGATGCCCCACTTCAGGTTTACTGTATCCCTTGGACCGTCTTATTGACGATGAAAAACAGAAATTGCATCCGAATTTAATACAAAAGGCAAAATGCCGACTTATGTGCAAGAGAACTGACACTCTGACTTTCTATAATAAGAACCTCTCCTGTGAGTCCTGTTGTAAATTCCGATGCTTCACTTCAGGTTCACTGTATACCTTGGATTTTCTTATTGACGTTGAAACACAGAAATTGCATCCGAATTTAATACAAAAGGCATAATGCCGACCTAAGTACAAGAGGACTGACACTCTGTCTTTATATGATTTAAACCTCTCCTGTGAGTCCAGTTTTAGATTAAGATGTTTCACTTCAGGTTTACTGTATCCCTTGGACCTTCTTATTGACGATGAAACATAGGTATTGCATCCGAATGTAATACAAAAGCACAATGCCGACTTAAGTACAAGAGGACTGACTCTCTAACTTTCTATGATTTGATCCTCTCCTGTGGGTCCTGTTTTAGAATCCGATGCTTCACTTCAGTTTTACTGTATACCTTGCAACTTCTTATTGACGAAGAAATACAGAAATTGCATCGGAATTAAATTCAAAACGCACAATGCCGACTTAAGTACAAGGGGACTGACACTCTAACTTTCTATGATTTGAAACTCTCCTGTAAGTCCAGTTTTAGATTCCGATACTACACTTCAGGTTTACTGTATACCTTGGACCTTCCTTTTGACGATGAAACACGGAAATTGCATCCGAATGTAATACAAACGGCACAATGCTGACTTAAGAACAAGAGGACTGACTCTCTAACTTTCTATGATTTGAACCTCTCCTGTGAGGTCAGTTTTAGAATCCGATGCGTCACTTCAGTTTTACTGTATACCTTGGAACTTCTTATTGACGATGAAATACAGAAATTGCATCGGAATTAAATTCAAAACGCCCAATGCCGACTTAAGTACAAGAGGACTGACACTTTAACTTTTTACGATTTGAACCTCTCCTGTGAGTCCAGTTTTATATTCAGATGCTTCACTTCAGGTTTACTGTATCCCTTGGACCTTCTTATTGACAATGAAACACAGAAATTGCATAGGAATTTACTACAAAAGGTACAATGCCTACGTAAATGCAAGCGGACTGACACTCTCACTATCTATGATTTGAACCTCTCCTGTGAGTCCAGTTTCAGATTCCGATGCTTCACTTCAGATTTCCAGTATACCTTAGACCTTCTTATTGACGATGAAACATAGAAATTGCCGCGAATTTAATACAAAAGTCACAATGCCGACTTAAGTACAAGAGGACTCACACTCTAACTTTCTATAATTTAAACCTCTCCTGTGAGTCCAGTTTTAGATTCCGATGCTATACTTCTGGTTTACTGTATACCTTGGACCTTCTTATTGACGATGAAGCACAGAAATTGCATCCGAATTTAATACAAAAGGCACAATGCCGACTTAAGTACAAGAATACTGACACTCTAACTTTCTATGATTTGAACCTCTCCTGTGGGTCCAGTTTTAGATTCCGACACTACACTTCAGGTTTGCTGTATACCTTGGACCTTCTTATTGACGATGAAACACAGTAATTGCATTTGAATTTAATACAAAAGGCACAATGCCGACTTAAGTACAAGAGGACTGACACTCTAACTTTCTATGATTTGAACCTCTCCTGTGAGTCCAGTTTTAGATTCCGATGCTTCACTTCAGGTTTACTGTTTACCTTGGACCTTCTTATTGACTATGAAACACTGAAATGGCATCCGAATTAAATACAAAAGGCACAATGCCGACATAAGTACAAGAGGACTGACACTCTAACTTTCTATGATTTGAACCGCTCCTGTGAGACCAGTTTCAGATTCCGATGCTTCACTTCAGGTTTACTGTATACCTTAGACCTTCTTATTGACGATGAAGCGCAGAAATTGCATCCGAAGTCAATACAAAAGATACAATGCCGACTTAAGTACAAGAGGACTTACAATCTAACTTTCTATGACTTAAACCTCTCCTGTGAGTCCAGTTTTCGATTCCGATGTTAGTCTTCAGGTTTACTGTATACCTTGGAACTTCTTATTGACGATGAAATGCAGAAATTGCATCGGAATTAAATTCAAAACGCACAATGCCGATTTAAGTACAAGAGGACTGACACTCTAACTTTCTACGATTTGAACCTCTCCTGTGAGTCCAGTTTTATATACAGATGCTTCACTTCAGGTTTACTGTATCCCTTGGACGTTCTTATTGACAATGAAACACAGAAATTGCATACGAATTTAATACAAACGGTACAATGCCGACTTAACTGCAAGAGGACTGACACCGTCACTTTCTATGGTTTGAACCTCTCCTGTGAGTCCAGTTTAAGATTCCGATGCTTCACTTCAGGTTTACTCTATCCCTTGGACCTTCCTATTGACGATGAAACACAGAAATTGCATCCGAATTTAATACAAAGGGCACAATGCCGAGTTAAGTGCAAGAGGACTGACACTCTAACTTTCTATGATTTGAACCTCTCCTGTGAGTCCTGTTTTAGATCCCGATGCTTCACTTCAGTTTAACAGTATACCGTGGACCTACTTATTGACGATGAAACACAGAAATTGGATCCGAATTTAATACAAATGGCACAAAGCCGACTTAAGTACAAGAGGATTGACACTCTTACTTTCTATGATTTGAACCTCTCCTGCGAATCCAGTTTTAGATGCCAACGCTTCACTTCAAGTTTACTGCATACCTTGGACCTTCATATTGACGATGAAACACAGAAATTGCATCCGAATTTAATACAAAGGGCACAATGCCGACTTAAGTACAAGCGGACTCACACTCTACTTTTCTGTGATTTAGACCTCTCCTGTGAGTCCAGTTTTCGATTCCGATGCTACTCTTCAGGTTTACTGTATACCTTAGACCTTCTTATTGACGATGAAGCGCAGAAATTGCATCCGAAGTCAATACAAAAGATACAATGCCGACTTAAGTACAAGAGGACTTACACTTTAACTTTCTATGATTTGAACCTCTCCTTTGAGTCCAGTTTTAGATTCCGATGCTTCACATCAGGTTTACTGTATCCCGTGGACCTTCTTATTGACGATGAAACACAGAAATTGTATCCGAACTTAATACAAAAGGCACAATTCCGACTTAAGTACAAGGGGACTGACACTCTCACTTTCTATGATTTGAACCTCTCCTGTGAGTCCAGTTTTAGATTCCGCTGCTTCTCATCAGGTTTGCTGTATACCTTGGACCCTCATTTTGACGATGAAACACAGAAATTGCATCCGAATTTAATACAAAAGGCACAATCCCGACTTAAGTACAAGAGGACTCAAACTCTAAATTTCTATGTGTTGAACCTCTCCTGTGAGTCCAGTTTTAGATCCCGATGCTTCACTTCAGGTTTACTGTATACCGTGGACTTTCTTATTGACGATGAAACATAGAAATTGCCCCGAATTTAATACGAAAGTCACAATTACGACTTAAGAACAAGAGGACTGACACACTAACTTTCTATGATTTGAACCTTTCCTGTGAGTCCAGTTTTAGATGCCAAAGCTTCACTTCAGATTTATTGTATACCTTGGACCTTCTTATTGACGATGAAACACAGAAATTGCATCCGAATTTAATACAAAATGCACAATGCCGACTGAAGTACAAGAGGACAGACACTCTCACTTTCTATGATTTGAACCTCTCCTGTGAGTAGACTTTAGATTCCGATGCTTCACTTCAGGTTTACTGTATCCCTTGGACCTTCTTATTGATGATGAAACACAGACTTTGCATCCGAAATTAATACAAAATGCACAATGCCGACTGAAGTACAAGAGGACTGACACTCTAACTTTCTATGATTTGAACCTCTCCTGTGAGTCCAGTATTAGATTCCGATGCTTCACTTCATGTTTACTGTATCCCTTGGAATTTCTTATTGACGATGAAACTAAGAAATTGCATCCGAAATTAATACAAAAGGCACAATGCCGACTTAAGTACAAGGGGACTGACACTCTAACTTTCCATGATTTGAACCTCTCCTGTGAGTCCAGTATTAGATTCCGATGCTTCACTTCATGTTTACTGTATCCCTTAGAACTTCTTATTGACGATGAAACAAAGAAATTGCATCCGAAATTAATACAAAAGGCACAATGCCGACTTAAGTACAAGAGGACTGACGCTCTAACTTTCTATGATTTGAACCTCTCCTGTGAGTCCAGTTTTAGATTCCGATGCCTCACTTCAGGTTTACTGTATACCTTGGACATCCTTTTGGACGATGAAACACAGAAATTGCATCCGAATTTAATACAAAAGGCACAATGCCGACTTAAGTACAAGAGGACTGACACTCTAACTTTCTATGATTTGAACCTCTCCTGTGAGTCCAGTTTTAGATTCCGATGCTTCACTTCAGTTTTACTGTATACCTTGGACCTTCTTGTTGACGATGAAACACAGAAATTGGATCCGAATTTAATACAAAAGGCACAATGCCGACCTAAGTACAAGAGGATTGACACTCTAACTATCTTTGATTTGAACCTCTCCTGCGAGTCCAGTTTTAGATGCCGATGCTTCACTTCAGGTTTACTGTATGCCTTGGGCCTTCATATTGACGATGAAACACAGAAATTTCATCCGAATTTAATACAAAAGGCACAATGCCGAATTAAGTACAGCGGACTCACACTCTAACTTTCTATGATTTAAACCTCTCCTGTGAGTCCAGTTTTAGATTCCGAAGCTATACTTCAGGTTTACTGTATACCTTGGACCTTCTTATTGACGATGAAGCACAGAAATTGCATCCGAATTTTATACAAAAGGCACAATGCCGACTTAAGTACAAGAGGACTGACACTCTAACTTTCTATAATTTGAACCTCTCCTGTGAGTCCAGTTTTAGATTCCGATACTACACTTCAGGTTTACTGTATACCTTGGACCTTCTTATTGACGATGAAACACAGAAATTACATTTGAATTTAATACAAATGGCACAATGCCGACTTAAGTAGAAGAGGACTGACACTCTAACTTTCTATGATTTGAACCTCTCCTGTGAGTCCAGTTTTAGATTCCGATGCTTCACTTCAGGTTTACTGTTTGCCTTGGACCTTCTTATTGACGATGAAACACTGAAATGGCATCCGAATTTAATAGAAAATGCACAATGCCGACTTAAGTACAAGAGGACTTACACTCTAACCTTCTATGATTTGAACCTCTCCTTTGAGTCCAGTTTTAGATTCCGATGCTTCACCTCAGGTTCACTGTATACCTAGGACCTTCTTATGGACGATGAAACACAGAAATTGCATCCGAATGTAATACAAAAGGCAAATTGCCGACATAAGTACAAGAGGACTGACACTCTAAGTTTTCTATGATTTGAACCTCTCCTGTGAGTACAGTTTTAGATTCCGATGCCCCACTTCAGGTTTACTGTATCCCTTGGACCGTCTTATTGACGATGAAAAACAGAAATTGCATCCGAATTTAATACAAAAGGCAAAATGCCGACTTATGTGCAAGAGAACTGACACTCTAACTTTCTATAATAAGAACCTCTCCTGTGAGTCCTGTTGTAAATTCCGATGCTTCACTTCAGGTTCACTGTATACCTTGGATTTTCTTATTGACGTTGAAACACAGAAATTGCATCCGAATTTAATACAAAAGGCATAATGCCGACCTAAGTACAAGAGGACTGACACTCTGTCTTTATATGATTTAAACCTCTCCTGTGAGTCCAGTATTAGATTCCGATGCTTCACTTCATGTTTACTGTATCCCTTGGAACTTCTTATTGACGATGAAACTAAGAAATTGCATCCGAAATTAATACAAAAGGCACAATGCCGACTTAAGTACAAGGGGACTGACACTCTAACTTTCCATGATTTGAACCTCTTCTGTGAGTCCAGTATTAGATTCCGATGCTTCACTTCATGTTTACTGTATCCCTTAGAACTTCTTATTGACGATGAAACAAAGAAATTGCATCCGAAATTAGTACAAAAGGCACAATGCCGACTTAAGTACAAGAGGACTGACGCTCTAACTTTCTATGATTTGAACCTCTCCTGTGAGTCCAGTTTTAGATTCCGATGCCTCACTTCAGGTTTACTGTATACCTTGGACCCTCTTATTGACAATGAAACACAGAAATTGCATCCGAATTTAAAACAAAAGACACAATGCCGACTTAAGTACAAGAAGACTGACACTCTAAATTTCTATGATTTGAACCTCTCCTGTGAGTCCAGTTTTAGATTACGATGCTTCACTTCGGGTTCACTTTATCCCTTGGACCTTCTTATTGACGATGAGACACAGAAATTGCATCCGAATTTAATACAAAAGGCACAATGCCGACTTAAATACAAGAGGACTGACACTCTAACTTTCTACGATTTGAATCTATCCTGTGAGTCCAGTTTTAGAAGCCGATGCTTCACTTCAGGTTTACTGTATACCTTGGACATCCTTTTGGACGATGAAACACAGAAATTGCATCCGAATTTAATACAAAAGGCACAATGCCGACTTAAGTACAAGAGGACTGACACTCTAACTTTCTATGATTTGAACCTCTCCTGTGAGTCCAGTTTTAGATTCCGATGCTTCACTTCAGTTTTACTGTATACCTTGGACCTTCTTGTTGACGATGAAACACAGAAATTGGATCCGAATTTAATACAAAAGGCACAATGCCGACCTAAGTACAAGAGGATTGACACTCTAACTTTCTTTGATTTGAACCTCTCCTGTGAGTCCAGTTTTAGATTCCGATACTACACTTCAGGTTTACTGTATACCTTGGACCTTCTTATTGACGATGAAGCACAGAAATTGCATCCGAATTTTATACAAAAGGCACAATGCCGACTTAAGTACAAGAGGACTGACACTCTAACTTTCTATAATTTGAACCTCTCCTGTGAGTCCAGTTTTAGATTCCGATACTACACTTCAGGTTTACTGTATACCTTGGACCTTCTTATTGACGATGAAACACAGAAATTACATTTGAATTTAATACAAATGGCACAATGCCGACTTAAGTAGAAGAGGACTGACACTCTAACTTTCTATGATTTGAACCTCTCCTGTGAGTCCAGTTTTAGATTCCGATGCTTCACTTCAGGTTTACTGTTTGCCTTGGACCTTCTTATTGACGATGAAACACTGAAATGGCATCCGAATTTAATAGAAAATGCACAATGCCGACTTAAGTACAAGAGGACTTACACTCTAACCTTCTATGATTTGAACCTCTCCTTTGAGTCCAGTTTTAGATTCCGATACTACACTTCAGGTTTACTGTATACCTTGGACCTTCTTATTGACGATGAAGCACAGAAATTGCATCCGAATTTTATACAAAAGGCACAATGCCGACTTAAGTACAAGAGGACTGACACTCTAACTTTCTATAATTTGAACCTCTCCTGTGAGTCCAGTTTTAGATTCCGATACTACACTTCAGGTTCACTGTATACCTAGGACCTTCTTATGGACGATGAAACACAGAAATTGCATCCGAATGTAATACAAAAGGCAAATTGCCGACATAAGTACAAGAGGACTGACACTCTAAGTTTTCTATGATTTGAACCTCTCCTGTGAGTACAGTTTTAGATTCCGATGCCCCACTTCAGGTTTACTGTATCCCTTGGACCGTCTTATTGACGATGAAAAACAGAAATTGCATCCGAATTTAATACAAAAGGCAAAATGCCGACTTATGTGCAAGAGAACTGACACTCTAACTTTCTATAATAAGAACCTCTCCTGTGAGTCCTGTTGTAAATTCCGATGCTTCACTTCAGGTTCACTGTATACCATGGATTTTCTTATTGACGTTGAAACACAGAAATTGCATCCGAATTTAATACAAAAGGCATAATGCCGACCTAAGTACAAGAGGACTGACACTCTGTCTTTATATGATTTAAACCTCTCCTGTGAGTCCAGTTTTAGATTAAGATGTTTCACTTCAGGTTTACTGTATCCCTTGGACCTTCTTATTGACGATGAAACATAGGTATTGCATCCGAATGTAATACAAAAGCACAATGCCGACTTAAGTACAAGAGGACTGACTCTCTAACTTTCTATGATTTGATCCTCTCCTGTGGGTCCTGTTTTAGAATCCGATGCTTCACTTCAGTTTTACTGTATACCTTGCAACTTCTTATTGACGAAGAAATACAGAAATTGCATCGGAATTAAATTCAAAACGCACAATGCCGACTTAAGTACAAGAGAACTGACACATAAACTTTCTATGATATGAACCTCTCCTGTGAGTCCAGTTTTATATTCAGATGTTTCACTTCAGGTTTACTGTATCCCTTGGACCTCCTTATTGACGATGAAACACAGAAATTGCACACGAATTTAATACAAAAGGCACAATGCCGACTTAAGTGCAAGAGGACTGACACTCTCACTTTCTATGATTTGAACCTCTCCTGCGAATCCAGTTTTAGATGCCAACGCTTCACTTCAAGTTTACTGCATACCTTGGACCTTCTTATTGACGATGAAACACAGAAATTGCATCCGAATTTAATACAAAGGGCACAATGCCGACTTAAGTACAAGCGGACTCACACTCTACTTTTCTGTGATTTAGACCTCTCCTGTGAGTCCAGTTTTCGATTCCGATGCTACTCTTCAGGTTTACTGTATACCTTAGACCTTCTTATTGACGATGAAGCGCAGAAATTGCATCCGAAGTCAATACAAAAGATACAATGCCGACTTAAGTACAAGTGGACTTACACTCTAACTTTCTATGATTTGAACCTCTCCTTTGAGTCCAGTTTTAGATTCCGATGCTTCACATCAGGTTTACTGTATCCCGTGGACCTTCTTATTGACGATGAAACACAGAAATTGTATCCGAACTTAATACAAAAGGCACAATGCCGACTTAAGTACAAGGGGACTGACACTCTCACTTTCTATGATTTGAACCTCTCCTGTGAGTCCAGTTTTAGATTCCGCTGCTTCTCTGCAGGTTTGCTGTATACCTTGGACCCTCATTTTGACGATGAAACACAGAAATTGCATCCGAATTTAATACAAAAGGCACAATCCCGACTTAAGTACAAGAGGACTCAAACTCTAAATTTCTATGTGTTGAACCTCTCCTGTGAGTCCAGTTTTAGATCCCGATGCTTCACTTCAGGTTTACTGTATACCGTGGACTTTCTTATTGACGATGAAACATAGAAATTGCCCCGAATTTAATACGAAAGTCACAATTACGACTTAAGAACAAGAGGACTGACACACTAACTTTCTATGATTTGAACCTTTCCTGTGAGTCCAGTTTTAGATGCCAAAGCTTCACTTCAGATTTATTGTATACCTTGGACCTTCTTATTGACGATGAAACACAGAAATTGCATCCGAATTTAATACAAAATGCACAATGCCGACTGAAGTACAAGAGGACAGACACTCTCACTATCTATGATTTGAACCTCTCCTGTGAGTAGACTTTAGATTCCGATGCTTCACTTCAGGTTTACTGTATCCCTTGGACCTTCTTATTGATGATGAAACACAGACTTTGCATCCGAAATTAATACAAAATGCACAATGCCGACTGAAGTACAAGAGGACTGACACTCTAACTTTCTATGATTTGAACCTCTCCTGTGAGTCCAGTATTAGATTCCGATGCTTCACTTCATGTTTACTGTATCCCTTGGAACTTCTTATTGACGATGAAACTAAGAAATTGCATCCGAAATTAATACAAAAGGCACAATGCCGACTTAAGTACAAGGGGACTGACACTCTAACTTTCCATGATTTGAACCTCTCCTGTGAGTCCAGTATTAGATTCCGATGCTTCACTTCATGTTTACTGTATCCCTTAGAACTTCTTATTGACGATGAAACAAAGAAATTGCATCCGAAATTAATACAAAAGGCACAATGCCGACTTAAGTACAAGAGGACTGACGCTCTAACTTTCTATGATTTGAACCTCTCCTGTGAGTCCAGTTTTAGATTCCGATGCCTCACTTCAGGTTTACTGTATACCTTGGACCCTCTTATTGACAATGAAACACAGAAATTGCATCCGAATTTAAAACAAAAGACACAATGCCGACTTAAGTACAAGAAGACTGACACTCTAAATTTCTATGATTTGAACCTCTCCTGTGAGTCCAGTTTTAGATTACGATGCTTCACTTCGGGTTCACTGTATCCCTTGGACCTTCTTATTGACGATGAGACACAGAAATTGCATCCGAATTTAATACAAAAGGCACAATGCCGACTTAAATACAAGAGGACTGACACTCTAACTTTCTACGATTTGAATCTATCCTGTGAGTCCAGTTTTAGAAGCCGATGCTTCACTTCAGGTTTACTGTATACCTTGGACATCCTTTTGGACGATGAAACACAGAAATTGCATCCGAATTTAATACAAAAGGCACAATGCCGACTTAAGTACAAGAGGACTGACACTCTAACTTTCTATGATTTGAACCTCTCCTGTGAGTCCAGTTTTAGATTCCGATGCTTCACTTCAGTTTTACTGTATACCTTGGACCTTCTTGTTGACGATGAAACACAGAAATTGGATCCGAATTTAATACAAAAGGCACAATGCCGACCTAAGTACAAGAGGATTGACACTCTAACTTTCTTTGATTTGAACCTCTCCTGCGAGTCCAGTTTTAGATGCCGATGCTTCACTTCAGGTTTACTGTATGCCTTGGGCCTTCATATTGACGATGAAACACAGAAATTTCATCCGAATTTAATACAAAAGGCACAATGCCGAATTAAGTACAGCGGACTCACACTCTAACTTTCTATGATTTAAACCTCTCCTGTGAGTCCAGTTTTAGATTCCGATGCTATACTTCAGGTTTACTGTATACCTTGGACCTTCTTATTGACGATGAAGCACAGAAATTGCATCCGAATTTTATACAAAAGGCACAATGCCGACTTAAGTACAAGAGGACTGACACTCTAACTTTCTATAATTTGAACCTCTCCTGTGAGTCCAGTTTTAGATTCCGATACTACACTTCAGGTTTACTGTATACCTTGGACCTTCTTATTGACGATGAAACACAGAAATTACATTTGAATTTAATACAAATGGCACAATGCCGACTTAAGTAGAAGAGGACTGACACTCTAACTTTCTATGATTTGAACCTCTCCTGTGAGTCCAGTTTTAGATTCCGATGCTTCACTTCAGGTTTACTGTTTGCCTTGGACCTTCTTATTGACGATGAAACACTGAAATGGCATCCGAATTTAATAGAAAATGCACAATGCCGACTTAAGTACAAGAGGACTTACACTCTAACCTTCTATGATTTGAACCTCTCCTTTGAGTCCAGTTTTAGATTCCGATGCTTCACCTCAGGTTCACTGTATACCTAGGACCTTCTTATGGACGATGAAACACAGAAATTGCATCCGAATGTAATACAAAAGGCAAATTGCCGACATAAGTACAAGAGGACTGACACTCTAAGTTTTCTATGATTTGAACCTCTCCTGTGAGTACAGTTTTAGATTCCGATGCCCCACTTCAGGTTTACTGTATCCCTTGGACCGTCTTATTGACGATGAAAAACAGAAATTGCATCCGAATTTAATACAAAAGGCAAAATGCCGACTTATGTGCAAGAGAACTGACACTCTAACTTTCTATAATAAGAACCTCTCCTGTGAGTCCTGTTGTAAATTCCGATGCTTCACTTCAGGTTCACTGTATACCTTGGATTTTCTTATTGACGTTGAAACACAGAAATTGCATCCGAATTTAATACAAAAGGCATAATGCCGACCTAAGTACAAGAGGACTGACACTCTGTCTTTATATGATTTAAACCTCTCCTGTGAGTCCAGTTTTAGATTAAGATGTTTCACTTCAGGTTTACTGTATCCCTTGGACCTTCTTATTGACGATGAAACATAGGTATTGCATCCGAATGTAATACAAAAGCACAATGCCGACTTAAGTACAAGAGGACTGACTCTCTAACTTTCTATGATTTGATCCTCTCCTGTGGGTCCTGTTTTAGAATCCGATGCTTCACTTCAGTTTTACTGTATACCTTGCAACTTCTTATTGACGAAGAAATACAGAAATTGCATCGGAATTAAATTCAAAACGCACAATGCCGACTTAAGTACAAGAGAACTGACACATAAACTTTCTATGATATGAACCTCTCCTGTGAGTCCAGTTTTATATTCAGATGTTTCACTTCAGGTTTACTGTATCCCTTGGACCTCCTTATTGACGATGAAACACAGAAATTGCACACGATTTTAATACAAAAGGCACAATGCCGACTTAAGTGCAAGAGGACTGACACTCTCACTTTCTATGATTTGAACCTCTCCTGCGAATCCAGTTTTAGATGCCAACGCTTCACTTCAAGTTTACTGCATACCTTGGACCTTCTTATTGACGATGAAACACAGAAATTGCATCCGAATTTAATACAAAGGGCACAATGCCGACTTAAGTACAAGCGGACTCACACTCTACTTTTCTGTGATTTAGACCTCTCCTGTGAGTCCAGTTTTCGATTCCGATGCTACTCTTCAGGTTTACTGTATACCTTAGACCTTCTTATTGACGATGAAGCGCAGAAATTGCATCCGAAGTCAATACAAAAGATACAATGCCGACTTAAGTACAAGAGGACTTACACTCTAACTTTCTATGATTTGAACCTCTCCTTTGAGTCCAGTTTTAGATTCCGATGCTTCACATCAGGTTTACTGTATCCCGTGGACCTTCTTATTGACGATGAAACACAGAAATTGTATCCGAACTTAATACAAAAGGCACAATGCCGACTTAAGTACAAGGGGACTGACACTCTCACTTTCTATGATTTGAACCTCTCCTGTGAGTCCAGTTTTAGATTCCGCTGCTTCTCTTCAGGTTTGCTGTATACCTTGGACCCTCATTTTGACGATGAAACACAGAAATTGCATCCGAATTTAATACAAAAGGCACAATCCCGACTTAAGTACAAGAGGACTCAAACTCTAAATTTCTATGTGTTGAACCTCTCCTGTGAGTCCAGTTTTAGATCCCGATGCTTCACTTCAGGTTTACTGTATACCGTGGACTTTCTTATTGACGATGAAACATAGAAATTGCCCCGAATTTAATACGAAAGTCACAATTACGACTTAAGAACAAGAGGACTGACACACTAACTTTCTATGATTTGAACCTTTCCTGTGAGTCCAGTTTTAGATGCCAAAGCTTCACTTCAGATTTATTGTATACCTTGGACCTTCTTATTGACGATGAAACACAGAAATTGCATCCGAATTTAATACAAAATGCACAATGCCGACTGAAGTACAAGAGGACAGACACTCTCACTATCTATGATTTGAACCTCTCCTGTGAGTAGACTTTAGATTCCGATGCTTCACTTCAGGTTTACTGTATCCCTTGGACCTTCTTATTGATGATGAAACACAGACTTTGCATCCGAAATTAATACAAAATGCACAATGCCGACTGAAGTACAAGAGGACTGACACTCTAACTTTCTATGATTTGAACCTCTCCTGTGAGTCCAGTATTAGATTCCGATGCTTCACTTCATGTTTACTGTATCCCTTGGAACTTCTTATTGACGATGAAACTAAGAAATTGCATCCGAAATTAATACAAAAGGCACAATGCCGACTTAAGTACAAGGGGACTGACACTCTAACTTTCCATGATTTGAACCTCTCCTGTGAGTCCAGTATTAGATTCCGATGCTTCACTTCATGTTTACTGTATCCCTTAGAACTTCTTATTGACGATGAAACAAAGAAATTGCATCCGAAATTAATACAAAAGGCACAATGCCGACTTAAGTACAAGAGGACTGACGCTCTAACTTTCTATGATTTGAACCTCTCCTGTGAGTCCAGTTTTAGATTCCGATGCCTCACTTCAGGTTTACTGTATACCTTGGACCCTCTTATTGACAATGAAACACAGAAATTGCATCCGAATTTAAAACAAAAGACACAATGCCGACTTAAGTACAAGAAGACTGACACTCTAAATTTCTATGATTTGAACCTCTCCTGTGAGTCCAGTTTTAGATTACGATGCTTCACTTCGGGTTCACTGTATCCCTTGGACCTTCTTATTGACGATGAGACACAGAAATTGCATCCGAATTTAATACAAAAGGCACAATGCCGACTTAAATACAAGAGGACTGACACTCTAACTTTCTACGATTTGAATCTATCCTGTCAGTCCAGTTTTAGAAGCCGATGCTTCACTTCAGGTTTACTGTATACCTTGGACATCCTTTTGGACGATGAAACACAGAAATTGCATCCGAATTTAATACAAAAGGCACAATGCCGACTTAAGTACAAGAGGACTGACACTCTAACTTTCTATGATTTGAACCTCTCCTGTGAGTCCAGTTTTAGATTCCGATGCTTCACTTCAGTTTTACTGTATACCTTGGACCTTCTTGTTGACGATGAAACACAGAAATTGGATCCGAATTTAATACAAAAGGCACAATGCCGACCTATATACAAGAGGATTGACACTCTAACTTTCTTTGATTTGAACCTCTCCTGCGAGTCCAGTTTTAGATGCCGATGCTTCACTTCAGGTTTACTGTATGCCTTGGGCCTTCATATTGACGATGAAACACAGAAATTTCATCCGAATTTAATACAAAAGGCACAATGCCGAATAAAGTACAGCGGACTCACACTCTAACTTTCTATGATTTAAACCTCTCCTGTGAGTCCAGTTTTAGATTCCGATGCTATACTTCAGGTTTACTGTATACCTTGGACCTTCTTATTGACGATGAAGCACAGAAATTGCATCCGAATTTTATACAAAAGGCACAATGCCGACTTAAGTACAAGAGGACTGACACTCTAACTTTCTATATTTTGAACCTCTCCTGTGAGTCCAGTTTTAGATTCCGATACTACACTTCAGGTCTACTGTATACCTTGGACCTTCTTATTGACGATGAAACACAGAAATTACATTTGAATTTAATACAAATGGCACAATGCCGACTTAAGTAGAAGAGGACTGACACTCTAACTTTCTATGATTTGAACCTCTCCTGTGAGTCCAGTTTTAGATTCCGATGCTTCACTTCAGGTTTACTGTTTGCCTTGGACCTTCTTATTGACGATGAAACACTGAAATGGCATCCGAATTTAATAGAAAATGCACAATGCCGACTTAAGTACAAGAGGACTTACACTCTAACCTTCTATGATTTGAACCTCTCCTTTGAGTCCAGTTTTGGATTCCGATGCTTCACCTCAGGTTCACTGTATACCTAGGACCTTCTTATGGACGATGAAACACAGAAATTGCATCCGAATGTAATACAAAAGGCAAATTGCCGACATAAGTACAAGAGGACTGACACTCTAAGTTTTCTATGATTTGAACCTCTCCTGTGAGTACAGTTTTAGATTCCGATGCCCCACTTCAGGTTTACTGTATCCCTTGGACCGTCTTATTGACGATGAAAAACAGAAATTGCATCCGAATTTAATACAAAAGGCAAAATGCCGACTTATGTGCAAGAGAACTGACACTCTAACTTTCTATAATAAGAACCTCTCCTGTGAGTCCTGTTGTAAATTACGATGCTTCACTTCAGGTTTACTGTATACCTTGGATTTTCTTATTGACGTTGAAACACAGAAATTGCATCCGAATTTAATACAAAAGGCATAATGCCGACCTAAGTACAAGAGGACTGACACTCTGTCTTTATATGATTTAAACCTCCCCTGTGAGTCCAGTTTTAGATTACGATGTTTCACTTCAGGTTTACTGTATCCCTTGGACCTTCTTATTGACGATGAAACATAGGTATTGCATCCGAATGTAATACAAAAGCACAATGCCGACTTAAGTACAAGAGGACTGACTCTCTAACTTTCTATGATTTGATCCTCTCCTGTGGGTCCTGTTTTAGAATCCGATGCTTCACTTCAGTTTTACTGTATACCTTGCAACTTCTTATTGACGAAGAAATACAGAAATTGCATCGGAATTAAATTCAAAACGCACAATGCCGACTTAAGTACAAGAGAACTGACACATAAACTTTCTATGATATGAACCTCTCCTGTGAGTCCAGTTTTATATTCAGATGTTTCACTTCAGGTTTACTGTATCCCTTGGACCTCCTTATTGACGATGAAACACAGAAATTGCACACGATTTTAATACAAAAGGCACAATGCCGACTTAAGTGCAAGAGGACTGACACTCTCACTTTCTATGATTTGAACCTCTCCTGTGAGATCAGTTTTAGATCCCGATGCTTCACTTCAGGTTTACTGTATACCTTGGACCTTCTTATTTACGATGAAGCACAGAAACTGCATCCGTATTTAATACAAAAGGCACAATGCCGTCTTAAGTACAAGAGGACTCACACTCTAACTTTCTATTATTTGAACCTCTTCTGTGTGTCCAGTTTTAGATTCCGATGCTTCACTTAAGGTTTACTGTATCCCTTGGAACTTCTTATTGACGATGAAAACAGACTTTGCATCCGAAATTAATACAAAAGGCACAATGCCGACTTAAGTACAAGAGGACTGACACTCTAACTTTCTACGATTTGAACCTCTCCTGTGTGTCCAGTATTAGATTCCGATGCTTCACTTCATGTTTGCTGTATCCCTTGGAACTTCTTACTGACGATGAAACAAAGAAATTGCATCCGAAATTAATACAAAAGGCACAATGCCGACTTAAGTACAAGAGGACTGACACTCTGACATTTTATGATTTGAACCTCTCCTGTGAGTCCAGTTTTAGATCCGATGCCTCACTTCAGGTTTACTGTATACCTTGGACCCTCTTATTTACAATGAAACACAGAAATTGCATCCGAATTTAAAACAAAAGACACAATGCCGACTTAAGTACAAGAAGACTGACACTCTAAATTTCTATGATTTGAACCTCTCCTGTGAGTCCAGTTTTAGATTACGATGCTTCACTTCGGGTTCACTGTATCCCTTGGACCTTCTTATTGACGATGAGACACAGAAATTGCATCCGAATTTAATACAAAAGGCACAATGCCGACTTAAATACAAGAGGACTGACACTCTAACTTTCTACGATTTGAATCTATCCTGTCAGTCCAGTTTTAGAAGCCGATGCTTCACTTCAGGTTTACTGTATACCTTGGACATCCTTTTGGACGATGAAACACAGAAATTGCATCCGAATTTAATACAAAAGGCACAATGCCGACTTAAGTACAAGAGGACTGACACTCTAACTTTCTATGATTTGAACCTCTCCTGTGAGTCCAGTTTTAGATTCCGATGCTTCACTTCAGTTTTACTGTATACCTTGGACCTTCTTGTTGACGATGAAACACAGAAATTGGATCCGAATTTAATACAAAAGGCACAATGCCGACCTATATACAAGAGGATTGACACTCTAACTTTCTTTGATTTGAACCTCTCCTGCGAGTCCAGTTTTAGATGCCGATGCTTCACTTCAGGTTTACTGTATGCCTTGGGCCTTCATATTGACGATGAAACACAGAAATTTCATCCGAATTTAATACAAAAGGCACAATGCCGAATAAAGTACAGCGGACTCACACTCTAACTTTCTATGATTTAAACCTCTCCTGTGAGTCCAGTTTTAGATTCCGATGCTATACTTCAGGTTTACTGTATACCTTGGACCTTCTTATTGACGATGAAGCACAGAAATTGCATCCGAATTTTATACAAAAGGCACAATGCCGACTTAAGTACAAGAGGACTGACACTCTAACTTTCTATATTTTGAACCTCTCCTGTGAGTCCAGTTTTAGATTCCGATACTACACTTCAGGTCTACTGTATACCTTGGACCTTCTTATTGACGATGAAACACAGAAATTACATTTGAATTTAATACAAATGGCACAATGCCGACTTAAGTAGAAGAGGACTGACACTCTAACTTTCTATGATTTGAACCTCTCCTGTGAGTCCAGTTTTAGATTCCGATGCTTCACTTCAGGTTTACTGTTTGCCTTGGACCTTCTTATTGACGATGAAACACTGAAATGGCATCCGAATTTAATAGAAAATGCACAATGCCGACTTAAGTACAAGAGGACTTACACTCTAACCTTCTATGATTTGAACCTCTCCTTTGAGTCCAGTTTTGGATTCCGATGCTTCACCTCAGGTTCACTGTATACCTAGGACCTTCTTATGGACGATGAAACACAGAAATTGCATCCGAATGTAATACAAAAGGCAAATTGCCGACATAAGTACAAGAGGACTGACACTCTAAGTTTTCTATGATTTGAACCTCTCCTGTGAGTACAGTTTTAGATTCCGATGCCCCACTTCAGGTTTACTGTATCCCTTGGACCGTCTTATTGACGATGAAAAACAGAAATTGCATCCGAATTTAATACAAAAGGCAAAATGCCGACTTATGTGCAAGAGAACTGACACTCTAACTTTCTATAATAAGAACCTCTCCTGTGAGTCCTGTTGTAAATTACGATGCTTCACTTCAGGTTTACTGTATACCTTGGATTTTCTTATTGACGTTGAAACACAGAAATTGCATCCGAATTTAATACAAAAGGCATAATGCCGACCTAAGTACAAGAGGACTGACACTCTGTCTTTATATGATTTAAACCTCCCCTGTGAGTCCAGTTTTAGATTACGATGTTTCACTTCAGGTTTACTGTATCCCTTGGACCTTCTTATTGACGATGAAACATAGGTATTGCATCCGAATGTAATACAAAAGCACAATGCCGACTTAAGTACAAGAGGACTGACTCTCTAACTTTCTATGATTTGATCCTCTCCTGTGGGTCCTGTTTTAGAATCCGATGCTTCACTTCAGTTTTACTGTATACCTTGCAACTTCTTATTGACGAAGAAATACAGAAATTGCATCGGAATTAAATTCAAAACGCACAATGCCGACTTAAGTACAAGAGAACTGACACATAAACTTTCTATGATATGAACCTCTCCTGTGAGTCCAGTTTTATATTCAGATGTTTCACTTCAGGTTTACTGTATCCCTTGGACCTCCTTATTGACGATGAAACACAGAAATTGCACACGATTTTAATACAAAAGGCACAATGCCGACTTAAGTGCAAGAGGACTGACACTCTCACTTTCTATGATTTGAACCTCTCCTGTGAGATCAGTTTTAGATCCCGATGCTTCACTTCAGGTTTACTGTATACCTTGGACCTTCTTATTTACGATGAAGCACAGAAACTGCATCCGTATTTAATACAAAAGGCACAATGCCGTCTTAAGTACAAGAGGACTCACACTCTAACTTTCTATTATTTGAACCTCTTCTGTGTGTCCAGTTTTAGATTCCGATGCTTCACTTAAGGTTTACTGTATCCCTTGGAACTTCTTATTGACGATGAAAACAGACTTTGCATCCGAAATTAATACAAAAGGCACAATGCCGACTTAAGTACAAGAGGACTGACACTCTAACTTTCTACGATTTGAACCTCTCCTGTGTGTCCAGTATTAGATTCCGATGCTTCACTTCATGTTTGCTGTATCCCTTGGAACTTCTTACTGACGATGAAACAAAGAAATTGCATCCGAAATTAATACAAAAGGCACAATGCCGACTTAAGTACAAGAGGACTGACACTCTGACATTTTATGATTTGAACCTCTCCTGTGAGTCCAGTTTTAGATCCGATGCCTCACTTCAGGTTTACTGTATACCTTGGACCCTCTTATTTACAATGAAACACAGAAATTGCATCCGAATTTAAAACAAAAGACACAATGCCGACTTAAGTACAAGAAGACTGACACTCTAAATTTCTATGATTTGAACCTCTCCTGTGAGTACAGTTTCAGATTCCGATGCCCCACTTCAGGTTTACTGTACCCCTTGGACCGTCTTATTGACGATGAAAAACAGAAATTGCATCCGAATTTAATACAAAAGGCAAAATGCCGACTTATGTGCAAGAGAACTGACACTCTAACTTTCTATGATAAGAACCTCTCCTGTGAGTCCAGTTGTAGCTTCCGATGCTTCACTTCAGGTTTACTGTATACCTTGGATTTTCTTATTGACGTTGAAACACAGAAATTGCATCCGAATTTAATACAAAAGGCACAATGCCGACTTAAGTACAAGAGGACTGACACTCTGACTTTATATGATTTAAACCTCTCCTGTGAGTCCAGTTTTAGATTATGATGATTCACTTCAGGTTTACTGTATCCCTTGGACCTTCTTATTGACGATGAAACATAGGTATTGCATCCGAATGTAATACAAAAGCACAATGCCGACTTAAGTACAAGAGGACTGACTCTCTAACTTTCTATGATTTGATCCTCTCCTGTGAGTCCTGTTTTAGATTCCGATGCTTCACTTCAGTTTTACTGTATACCTTGCAACTTCTTATTGACGATGAAATACAGAAATTGCATCGGAATTAAATTCAAAACGCACAATGCCGACTTAAGTACAAGAGGACTGACACATAAACTTTCTATGATATGAACCTCTCCTGTGAGGCCAGTTTTATATTCAGATGTTTCACTTCAGGTTTACTGTATCCCTTGGACGTCCTTATTGACGATGAAACACAGAAATTGCATACGATTTTAATACAAAAGGCACAATGCCGACTTAAGTGCAAGAGGACTGACACTCTCACTTTCTATGATTTGAACCTCTCCTGTGAGATCAGTTTTAGATTCCGATGCTTCACTTCAGGTTTACTGTATCCCTTGGACCTTCCTGTTGACGATGAAACACAGAAATTGCATCCGAATTTAATACAAAAGGCACAATGCCGACTTAAGTACAAGAGGACAGACACTCTAACTTTCTATGATTTGAACCTCTCCTGTGAGTTCAGTTTTAGATCCCGATGCTTCACTTCAGTTTAACAGTATACCTTGGACCTTCTTATTGACGATGAAACACAGAAATTGGATCCGAATTTGATACAAATGGCACAATGCCGACTGAAGTACAAGAGGATTGACACTCTAACTTTGTATGATTTGAACCTCTCCTGCGAGTGCAGCTTTAGATGCCGATGCTTCACTTCAGGTTTACTGTATACCTTGGACCTTCTTATTTACGATGAAGCACAGAAACTGCATCCGAATTTAATACAAAAGGCACAATGCCGACTTAAGTACAAGAGGACTCACACTCTAACTTTCTATGATTTAAACCTCTCCTGTGAGTCCAGTTTTAGATTCCGATGCTACTCTTCAGGTTTACTGTATACCTTAGCCCTTGTTATTGACGATGACGCGCAGAAAATGCATCCGATTTTAATACAAAAGGCACAATGCCGACTTAAGTACAAGATGACTTACACTCTAACTTTCTATGATTTGAACCTCTCCTTTGAGTCCAGTTTTAGATTCCGATGCTTCACTTCAGGTTTACTGTATCACTTGGACCTTCTTATTGACGATGAAAGACAGAAATTGCAACCGAATTTAATACAAAATGCACAATGCTGACTTAAGTACAAGAGGACTGACACTCTCACTTTCTATGATTTGAACCTCTCCTGTGAGTCCAGTTTTAGATTCCGATGCTTCACTTCAGGTTTACTGTATCACTGGGACCCTCATTTTGACGATGAAACACAGAAATTGCATCCGAATTTAATACAAAAGGCACAATGCCGACTTAAGCACAAGAGGACTGACACTCTAACTTTCTATGTCTTGAACCTCTCCTGTGAGTCCAGTTTTAGATCCCGATGCTTCACTTCAGGTTTACTGTACCCCTTGGACCTTCTTATTGACGATGAAACACAGAAATTGCATCCGAAATTAATACAAATGGCACAATGCCGACTGAAGTACAAGAGGACTAACACTCTAACTTTCTATGATTTGAACCTCTCCTGTGAGTCCAGTTTAAGATTCCGATGCTACACTTCAGTTTTACTGTATCCCTTGGAACTTCTTATTGACGATGAAACTAAGAAATTGCATCCGAAATTAATACAAAAGGCACAATGCCGACTTAAGTACAAGAGGACTGACACTCTAACTTTCTATGATTTGAACCTCTCCTGTGAGTTCAGTATTAGGTTCCGATGCTTCACTTCATGTTTACTGTATCCCTTAGAACTTCTTATTGACGATGAAACAAAGAAATTGCATCCGAAATTAATACAAAAGGCACAATGCCGACTTAAGTACAAGAGGACTGACACTCTTACATTCTATGATTTGAACCTCTCCTGTGAGTCCAGTTTTAGATTCCGATGCCTCACTCCAGGTTTACTGTATACCTTGGACCCTCTTATTGACAATGAAACACAGAAATTGCATCCGAATTTAAAACAAGACACAATGCCGACTTAAGTACAAGAAGACTGACACTCTAAATTTCTATGATTTGAACCTCTCCTGTGAGTCCAGTTTTAGATTACGATGCTTCACTTCGGGTTCACTGTATCCCTTTGACCTTCTTATTGACGATGAGACACAGAAATTGCATCCGAATTTAATACAAAAGGCACAATGCCGACTTCAATACAAGAGGACTGACACTCTAACTATTCTACGATTTGAATCTATCCTGTGAGTCCAGTTTTAGAAGCCGATGCTTCACTTCAGGATTACTGTATACCTTGGACATCCTTTTGGACGATGAAACATAGAAATTGCATCCGAATTTAATACAAAAGGCACAATGCCGACTTAAGTACAAGAGGATTGACACTCTAACTTTCTTTGATTTGAACCTCTCCTGCGAGTCCAGTTTTAGATGCCGATGCTTCACTTCAGGTTTACTGTATGCCTTGGACCTTCATATTGACGATGAAACACAGAAATTTCATCCGAATTTAACACAAAAAAAACACAATGCCGACTTAAGTACAAGCGGACGCACACTCTAACTTTCTATGATTTAAACCTCTCCTGTGAGTCCTGTTTTAGATTCCGATGCTATACTTCTGGTTTACTGTATACGTTGGACCTTCTTATTGACGATGAAGCACAGAAATTGCATCCAAATTTAATACAAAAGGCACAATGCCGACTTAAGTACAAGAGGACTGACACTCTAACTTTCTATAATTTGCACCTCTCCTGTGAGTCCAGTTTTAGATTCCGATACTACACTTCAGGTTTACTGTATACCTTGGACCTTCTTATTGACGATGAAACACAGAAATTGCATTTGAATTTAATACAAAAGGCACAATGCCGACTTAAGTAGAAGATGACTGACACTCTAACTTTCTATGATTTGAACCTCTCCTGTGAGTCCAGTTTTAGATTCCGATGCTTCACTTCAGGTTTACTGTTTACCTTGGACCTTCTTATTGACGATGAAACACTGAAATGGCATCCGAATTTAATAGAAAATGCACAATGCCGACTTAAGTACAAGAGGACTTACACTCTAACCTTCTACGATTTGAACCTCTCCTTTGAGTCCAGTTTTAGATTCCGATGCTTCACCTCAGGTTCACTGTATACCTAGGACCTTCTTATGGACGATGAAACACAGAAATTGCATCCGAATGTAATACAAAAGGCAAATTGCCGACTTAAGTACAAGAGGACTGACACTCTAAGTTTTCTATGATTTGAACCTCTCCTGTGAGTACAGTTTTAGATTCCGATGCCCCACTTCAGGTTTACTGTATCCCTTGGACCGTCTTATTGACGATGAAAAACAGAAATTGCATCCGAATTTAATACAAAAGGCAAAATGCCGACTTATGTGCAAGAGAAATGACACTCTAATTTTCTATGATAAGAACCTCTCCTGTGAGCCCAGTTGTAGATTCCGATGCTTCACTTCAGGTTTACTGTATACCTTGGATTTTCTTATTGACGTTGAAACACAGAAATTGCATCCGAATTTAATACAAAAGGCATAAAGCAGACCTAAGTACAAGAGGACTGACTCTCTGACTTTATATGATTTAAACCTCTCCTGTGAGTCCAGTTTTAGATTACGATGTTTCACTTCAGGTTTACTGTATCCCTTGGACCTTCTTATTGACGATGAAACATAGGTATTGCATCCGAATGTAATACAAAAGCACAATGCCGACTTAAGTACAAGAGGACTGACTCTCTAACTTTCTATGACTTGATCCTCTCCTGTGAGTCCTGTTTTAGAATCCGATGCTTCACTTCAGTTTTACTGTATACCTTGCAACTTCTTATTGACGATGAAATACAGAAATTGCATCGGAATTAAATTCAAAACGCACAATGCCGACTTAAGTACAAGAGGACTGACACATAAACTTTCTATGATATGAACCTCTCCTGTGAGTCCAGTTTTATATTCAGATGTTTCACTTCAGGTTTACTGTATCCCTTGGACCTCCTTATTGACGATGAAACACAGAAATTGCATACGATTTTAATACAAAAGGCACAATGCCGACTTAAGTGCAGGAGGACTGACACTCTCACTTTCTATGATTTGAACCTCTCCTTTGAGTCCAGTTTTAGATTCCGATGCTTCACTTCAGGTTTACTGTATACCTTAGACCTTCTTATTGACGATGAAGCGCAGAAATTGCATCCGATTTTAATACAAAAGGCACAATGCCGAGTTAAGTACAAGAGGACTGACACTCTCACTTTCTATGATTTGAACCTCTCCTTTGAGTCCAGTTTTAGATTCCGATGCTTCACTTCTGGTTTACTGTATCACTTGGACCTTCTTATTGACGATGAAACACAGAAATTGCATCCGAATTTAATACAAAATGCACAATGCCGACTTAAGTACAAGAGGACTGACACTCTCACTTTCTATGATTTGAACGTCTCCTGTGGTCCAGTTTTAGATTCCGATGCTTCACTTCAGGTTTACTGTATCCCTTGGACCCTCATTTTGACGATGGTACACAGAAATTGCATCCGAATTTAATACAAAAGGCACAATGCCGACATAAGCACAAGAGGACTGACACTCTAACTTTCTATGTCTTGAACCTCTCCTGTGAGTCCAGTTTTAGATCCCGATGCTTCACTTCAGGTTTACTGTATCCCTTGGACCTTCTTATTGACGATGAAACACAGAATTGCATCCGAAATTAATACAAATGGCACAATGCCGACTGAAGTACAAGAGGACTAACACTCTAACTTTCTATGATTTGAACCTCTCCTGTGAGTCCAGTTTAGATTCAGATGCTTCACTTCAGTTTTACTGTATCCCTTGGAACTTCTTATTTACGATGAAACTAAGAAATTGCATCCGAAATTAATTCAAAAGGCACAATGCCGACTTAAGTACAAGAGGACTGACACTCTAACTTTCTATGATTTGAACCTCTCCTGTGAGTCCAGTATTAGATTCCGATGCTTCACTTCATGTTTACTGTATCCCTTAGAACTTCTTATTGACGATGAAACAAAGAAATTGCATCCGAAATTAATACAAAAGGCACAATGCCGACTTAGGTACAAGAGGACTGACACTCTTACATTCTATGATTTGAACCTCTCCTGTGAGTCCAGTTTTAGATTCCGATGCCTCACTTCAGGTTTACTGTATACCTTGGACCCTCTTATTGACAATGAAACACAGAAATTGCATCCGAATTTAAAACAAAAGACACAATGCCGACTTAAGTACAAGAAGACTGACACTCTAACTTTCTACGATTTGAATCTATCCTGTGAGTCCAGTTTTAGAAGCCGATGCTTCACTTCAGGTTTACTGTATACCTTGGACATCCTTTTGGACGATGAAACACAGAAATTGCATCCGAATTTAATACAAAAGGCACAATGCCGACTTAAGTACAAGAGGACTGACACTCTAACTTTCTTTGATTTGAACCTCTCCTGCGAGTCCAGTTTTAGATGCCGATGCTTCACTTCAGGTTTACTGTATGCCTTGGACCTTCATATTGACGATGAAACACAGAAATTTCATCCGAATTTAATACAAAAAGCACAATGCCGACTTAAGTACAAGCGGACTCACACTCTAACTTTCAATGATTTAAACCTCTCCTGTGAGTCCAGTTCTAGATTCCGATGCTATACTTCAGGTTTACTGTATACCTTGGACCTTCTTATTGACGATGAAGCACAGAAATTGCATCCGAATTTAATACAAAAGGCACAATGCCGACTTAAGTACAAGAGGACTGACACTCTAACTTTCTATAATTTGAACCTCTCCTGTGAGTCCAGTTTTAGATTCCGATACTACACTTCAGGTTTACTGTATACCTTGGACCTTCTTATTGACGATGAAACACAGAAATTGCATTTGAATTTCATACAAAAGGCACAATGCCGACTTAAGTAGAAGATGACTGACACTCTAACTTTCTATGATTTGAACCTTTCCTGTGAGTCCAGTTTTAGATTCCGATGCTTCACTTCAGGTTTACTGTATCCCTTGGACCGTCCTATTGACGATGAAAAACAGAAATTGCATCCGAATTTAATACAAAAGGCAAAATGCCGACTTATGTGCAAGAGAACTGACACTCTAACTTTCTATGATAAGAACCTCTCCTGTGAGTCCAGTTGTAGATTCCGATGCTTCACTTCAGGTTTACTGTATACCTTGGATTTTCTTATTGACGTTGAAACACAGAAATTGCATCCGAATTTAATACAAAAGGCATAATGCCGACCTAAGTAGAAGAGGACTGACACTCTGACTTTATATGATTTAAACCTCTCCTGTGAGTCCAGTTTTAGATTACGATGTTTCACTTCAGGTTTACTGTATCCCTTGGACCTTCTTATTGACGATGAAACATAGGTATTGCATCCGAATGTAATACAAAAGCACAATGGCGACTTAAGTACAAGAGGACTGACTCTCTAACTTTCTATGATTTGATCCTCTCCTGTGAGTCCAGTTTTAGATTCCGATGCTTCACCTCAGGTTCACTGCATACCTAGGACCTTCTTATGGACGATGAAACACAGAAATTGCATCCGAATGTAATACAAAAGGCAAACTGCCGACTTAAGTACAATTTGACTGACACTCTAAGTTTTCTATGATTTGAACCTCTCCTGTGAGTACAGTTTTAGATTTCGATGCCCCACTTCAGGTTTACTGTATCCCTTGGACCGTCTTATTGACGATGAAAAACAGAAATTGCATCCGAATTTAATACAAAAGGCAAAATGCCGACTTATGTGCAAGAGAACTGACACTCTAACTTTCTGTGATAAGAACCTCTCCTGTGAGTCCAGTTGTAGATTCCGATGCTTCACTTCAGGTTTACTGTATACCTTGGATTTTCTTATTGACGTTGAAACACAGAAATTGCATCCGAATTTAATACAAAAGGCATAATGCCAACCTAAGTACAAGAGGACTGACACTCTGACTTTATATGATTTAAACCTCTCCTGTGAGTCCAGTTTTAGATTACGATGTTTCACTTCAGGTTTACTGTATCCCTTGGACCTTCTTATTGACGATGAAACATAGGTATTGCATCCGAATGTAATACAAAAGCACAATGCCGACTTAAGTACAAGAGGACTGACTCTCTAACTTTCTATGATTTGATCCTCTCCTGTGAGTCCTGTTTTAGAATCCGATGCTTCACTTCAGTTTTACTGTATACCTTGCAACTTCTTATTGACGATGAAATACAGAAATTGCATCGGAATTAAATTCAAAACGCACAATGCCGACTTAAGTACAAGAGGACTGACGCATAAACTTTCTATGATATGAACCTCTCCTGTGAGTCCAGTTTTATATTCAGATGTTTCACTTCAGGTTTACTGTATTCCTTGGACCTCCTTATTGACGATGAAACACAGAAATTGCATACGATTTTAATACAAAAGGCACAATGCCGACTTAAGTGCAAGAGGACTGACACTCTCACTTTCTATGATTTGAACCTCTCCTGTGAGATCAGTTTTAGATTCCGATGCTTCACTTCATTTTTACTGTATCCCTTGGACCTTCCTATTGACGATGAAACACAGAAATTGCATCCGAATTTAATACAAAAGGCACAATGCCGACATAAGTACAAGAGGACAGACACTCTAACTTTCTATGATTTGAACCTCTCCTGTGAGTTCAGTTTTAGATCCCGATGCTTCACTTCAGTTTAACAGTATACCTAGGACCTTCTTATGGACGATGAAACACAGAAATTGCATCCGAATGTAATACAAAAGGCAAATTGCCGACTTAAGTACAAGAGGACTGACACTCTAAGTTTTCTATGATTTGAACCTCTCCTGTGAGTACAGTTTTAGATTCCGATGCCCCACTTCAGGTTTACTGTATCCCTTGGACCGTCTTATTGACGATGAAAAACAGAAATTGCATCCGAATTTAATACAAAAGGCAAAATGCCGACTTATGTGCAAGAGAACTGACACTCTAACTTTCTATGATAAGAACCTCTCCTGTGAGTCCAGTTGTAGATTCCGATGCTTCACTTCAGGTTTACTGTATACCTTGGATTTTCTTATTGACGTTGAAACACAGAAATTGCATCCGAATTTAATACAAAAGGCATAATGCAGACCTAAGTAGAAGAGGACTGACACTCTGACTTTATATGATTTAAACCTCTCCTGTGAGTCCAGTTTTAGATTACGATGTTTCACTTCAGGTTTACTGTATCCCTTGGACCTTCTTATTGACGATGAAACATAGGTATTGCATCCGAATGTAATACAAAAGCACAATGGCGACTTAAGTACAAGAGGACTGACTCTCTAACTTTCTATGATTTGATCCTCTCCTGTGAGTCCTGTTTTAGAATCCGATGCTTCACTTCAGTTTTACTGTATACCTTGCAACTTCTTATTGACGATGAAATACAGAAATTGCATCGGAATTAAATTCAAAACGCACAATGCCGAGTTAAGTACAAGAGGATTGACACATAAACTTTCTATGATATGAACCTCTCCTGTGAGTCCAGTTTTATATTCAGATGTTTCACTTCAGGTTTACTGTATACCTTGGACCTTCTTATTTACGATGAAGCACAGAAACTGCATCCGAATTTAATACAAAAGGCACAATGCCGACTTAAGTACAAGAGGACTCACACTCTAACTTTCTATGATTTAAACCTCTCCTGTGAGTCCAGTTTTAGATTCCGATGCTACTCTTCAGGTTTACTGAATACCTTAGACCTTCTTATTGACGATGAAGCGCAGAAATTGCATCCGATTTTAATACAAAAGGCACAAAGCCGACTTAAGTACAAGAGGACTTACACTCTAACTTTCTATTATTTGAACCACTTCTGTGTGTCCAGTTTTAGATTCCGATGCTTCACTTAAGGTTTACTGTATCCCTTGGAACTTCTTATTGACGATGAAACACAGACTTTGCATCCGAAAAAATACAAAAGGAGCAATGCCGACTTAAGTAGAAGGGGACTGACACTCTAACTTTCTATGATTTAAACCTCTCCTGTGAGTACAGTTTTACATTCCGATGCTATACTTCAGGTTTACTGTATACCTTGGACCTTCTTATTGACGATGAAGCACAGAAATTGCATCCGAATTTAATACAAAAGGCACAATGCCGACTTAAGTACAAGAGGACTGACACTCTAACTTTCTTTGATTTGAACCTCTCCTGCGAGTCCAGTTTTAGATGCCGATGCTTCACTTCAGTTTTACTGTATGCCTTGGACCTTCATATTGACGATGAAACACAGAAATTTCATCCGAATTTAATACAAAAAGCACAATGCCGACTTAAGTACAAACGGACTCACACTCTAACTTTCTATGATTTAAACCTCTCCTGTGAGTCCAGTTCTAGATTCCGATGCTATACTTCAGGTTTACTGTATACCTTGGACCTTCTTATTGACGATGAAGCACAGAAATTGCATCCGAATTTAATACAAAAGGCACAATGCCGACTTAAGTACAAGAGGACTGACACTCTAACTTTCTATAATTTGAACCTCTCCTGTGAGTCCAGTTTTAGATTCCGATACTACACTTCAGATATACTGTATACCTTGGACCTTCTTATTGACGATGAAACACAGAAATTGCATTTGAATTTCATAAAAAAGGCACAATGCCGACTTAAGTAGAAGATGACTGACACTCTAACTTTCTATGATTTGAACCTTTCCTGTGAGTCCAGTTTTAGATTCCGATGCTTCACTTCAGGTTTACTGTTTACCTTGGACCTTCTTATTGACGATGAAACACTGAAATGGCATCCGAATTTAATAGAAAATGCACAATGCCGACTTAAGTACGTGAGGACTTACACTCTAAGCTTCTATGATTTGAACCTCTCCTTTGAGTTCAGTTTTAGATTCCGATGCTTCACCTCAGGTTCACTGTATACCTAGGACCTTCTTATGGACGATGAAACACAGAAATTGCATCCGAATGTAATACAAAAGGCAAATTGCCGACTTAAGTACAAGAGGTCTGACACTCTAAGTTTTCTATGATTTGAACCTCTCCTGTGAGTACAGTTTTAGATTTCGATGCCCCACTTCAGGTTTACTGTATCCCTTGGACCGTCTTATTGACGATGAAAAACAGAAATTGCATCCGTATTTAATACAAAAGGCAAAATGCCGACTTATGTGCAAGAGAACTGACACTCTAACTTTCTATGATAAGAACCTCTCCTGTGAGTCCAGTTGTAGATTCCGATGCTTCACTTCAGGTTTACTGTATACCTTGGATTTTCTTATTGACGTTGAAACACAGAAATTGCATCCGAATTTAATACAAAAGGCATAATGCCAACCTAAGTACAAGAGGACTGACACTCTGACTTTATATGATTTAAACCTCTCCTGTGAGTCCAGTTTTAGATTACGATGTTTCACTTCAGGTTTACTGTATCCCTTGGACCTTCTTATTGACGATGAAACATAGGTATTGCATCCGAATGTAATACAAAAGCACAATGCCGACTTCAGTACAAGAGGACTGACTCTCTAACTTTCTATGATTTGATCCTCTCCTGAGAGTCCTGTTTTAGAATCCGATGCTTCACTTCAGTTTTACTGTATACCTTGCAACTTCTTATTGACGATGAAATACAGAAATTGCATCGGAATTAAATTCAAAACGCACAATGCCGACTTAAGTACAAGAGGACTGACACATAAACTTTCTATGATATGAACCTCTCCTGTGAGTCCAGTTTTATATTCAGATGTTTCACTTCAGGTTTACTGTATCCCTTGGACCTCCTTATTGACGATGAAACACAGAAATTGCATACGATTTTAATACAAAAGGCACAATGCCGACTTAAGTGCAAGAGGACTGACATTCTCACTTTCTATGATTTGAACCTCTCCTGTGAGATCAGTTTTAGATTCCGATGCTTCACTTCAGGTTTACTGTATCCCTTGGACCTTCCTATTGACGATGAAACACAGAAATTGCATCCGAATTTAATACAAAAGGCACAATGCCGACATAAGTACAAGAGGACAGACACTCTAACTTTCTATGATTTGAACCTCTCCTGTGAGTTCAGTTTTAGATCCCGATGCTTCACTTCAGTTTAACAGTATACCTAGGACCTTCTTATGGACGATGAAACACAGAAATTGCATCCGAATGTAATACAAAAGGCAAATTGCCGACTTAAGTACAAGAGGACTGACACTCTAAGTTTTCTATGATTTGAACCTCTCCTGTGAGTACAGTTTTAGATTCCGATGCCCCACTTCAGGTTTACTGTATCCCTTGGACCGTCTTATTGACGATGAAAAACAGAAATTGCATCCGACTTTAATACAAAAGGCAAAATGCCGACTTATGTGCAAGAGAACTGACACTCTAACTTTCTATGATAAGAACCTCTCCTGTGAGTCCAGTTGTAGATTCCGATGCTTCACTTCAGGTTTACTGTATACCTTGGATTTTCTTATTGACGTTGAAACACAGAAATTGCATCCGAATTTAATACAAAAGGCATAATGCCGACCTAAGTACAAGAGGACTGACACTCTGACTTTATATGATTTAAACCTCTCCTGTGAGTCCAGTTTTAGATTACGATGTTTCACTTCAGGTTTACTGTATCCCTTGGACCTTCTTATTGACGATGAAACATAGGTATTGCATCCGAATGTAATACAAAAGCACAATGCCGACTTAAGTACAAGAGGACTGACTCTCTAACTTTCTATGATTTGATCCTCTCCTGTGAGTCCAGTTCTAGATTCCGATGCTATACTTCAGGATTACTGTATACCTTGGACCTTCTTATTGACGATGAAGCACAGAAATTGCATCCGAATTTAATACAAAAGGCACAATGCCGACTTAAGTACAAGAGGACTGACACTCTAACTTTCTATAATTTGAACCTCTCCTGTGAGTCCAGTTTTAGATTCCGATACTACACTTCAGGTTTACTGTATACCTTGGACCTTCTTATTGACGATGAAACACAGAATTTGCATTTGAATTTCATACAAAAGGCACAATGCCGACTTAAGTAGAAGATGACTGACACTCTAACTTTCTATGATTTGAACCTTTCCTGTGAGTCCAGTTTTAGATTCCGATGCTTCACTTCAGGTTTACTGTTTACCTTGGACCTTCTTATTGACGATGAAACACTGAAATGGCATCCGAATTTAATAGAAAATGCACAAAGCCGACTTAAGTACGTGAGGACTTACACTCTAAGCTTCTATGATTTGAACCTCTCCTTTGAGTCCAGTTTTAGATTCCGATGCTTCACCTCAGGTTCACTGTATACCTAGGACCTTCTTATGGACGATGAAACACAGAAATTGCATCCGAATGTAATACAAAAGGCAAATTGCCGACTTAAGTACAAGAGGACTGACACTCTAAGTTTTCTATGATTTGAACCTCTCCTGTGAGTACAGTTTTAGATTTCGATGCCCCACTTGAGGTTTACTGTATCCCTTGGACCGTCTTATTGACGATGAAAAACAGAAATTGCATCCGATTTTAATACAAAATGCAAAATGCCGACTTATGTGCAAGAGAACTGACACTCTAACTTTCTATGATAAGAACCTCTCCTGTGAGTCCAGTTGTAGATTCCGATGCTTCACTTCAGGTTTACTGTATACCTTGGATTTTCTTATTGACGTTGAAACACAGAAATTGCATCCGAATTTAATACAAAAGGCATAATGCCAACCTAAGTACAAGAGGACTGACACTCTGACTTTATATGATTTAAACCTCTCCTGTGAGTCCAGTTTTAGATTACGATGTTTCACTTCAGGTTTACTGTATCCCTTGGACCTTCTTATTGACGATGAAACATAGGTATTGCATCCGAATGTAATACAAAAGCACAATGCCGACTTAAGTACAAGAGGACTGACTCTCTAACTTTCTATGATTTGATCCTCTCCTGTGAGTCCTGTTTTAGAATCCGATGCTTCACTTCAGTTTTACTGTATACCTTGCAACTTCTTATTGACGATGAAATACAGAAATTGCATCGGAATTAAATTCAAAACGCACAATGCCGACTTAAGTACAAGAGGACTGACACATAAACTTTCTATGATATGAACCTCTCCTGTGAGTCCAGTTTTATATTCAGATGTTTCACTTCAGGTTTACTGTATCCCTTGGACCTCCTTATTGACGATGAAACACAGAAATTGCATACGATTTTAATACAAAAGGCACAATGCCGACTTAAGTGCAAGAGGACTGACACTCTCACTTTCTATGATTTGAACCTCTCCTGTGAGATCAGTTTTAGATTCCGATGCTTCACTTAAGGTTTACTGCATCCCTTGGATTTTCTTATTGACGATGAAACACAGACTTTGCATCCGAAAAAATACAAAAGGAGCAATGCCGACTTAAGTAGAAGAGGACTGACACTCTAACTTTCTATGATTTAAACCTCTCCTGTGAGTCCAGTTTTACATTCCGATGCTATACTTCAGGTTTACTGTATACCTTGGACCTTCTTATTGACGATGAAGCACAGAAATTGCATCCGAATTTAATACAAAAGGCACAATGCCGACTTAAGTACAAGAGGACTGACACTCTAACTTTCTTTGATTTGAACCTCTCCTGCGAGTCCAGTTTTAGATGCCGATGCTTCACTTCAGGTTTACTGTATGCCTTGGACCTTCATATTGACGATGAAACACAGAAATGTCATCCGAATTTAATACAAAAAGCACAATGCCGACTTAAGTACAAACGGACTCACACTCTAACTTTCTATGATTTAAACCTCTCCTGTGAGTCCAGTTCTAGATTCCGATGCTATACTTCAGGTTTACGGTATACCTTGGACCTTCTTATTGACGATGAAGCACAGAATTTGCATCCGAATTTAATACAAAAGGCACAATGCCGACTTAAGTACAGGAGGACTGACACTCTAACTTTCTATAATTTGAACCTCTCCTGTGAGTCCAGTTTTAGATTCCGATACTACACTTCAGATATACTGTATACCTTGGACCTTCTTATTGACGATGAAACACAGAAATTGCATTTGAATTTCATAAAAAAGGCACAATGCCGACTTAAGTAGAAGATGACTGACACTCTAACTTTCTATGATTTGAACCTTTCCTGTGAGTCCAGTTTTAGATTCCGATGCTTCACTTCAGGTTTACTGTTTACCTTGGACCTTCTTATTGACGATGAAACACTGAAATGGCATCCGAATTTAATAGAAAATGCACAATGCCGACTTAAGTACGTGAGGACTTACACTCTAAGCTTCTATGATTTGAACCTCTCCTTTGAGTTCAGTTTTAGATTCCGATGCTTCACCTCAGGTTCACTGTATACCTAGGACCTTCTTATGGACGATGAAACACAGAAATTGCATCCGAATGTAATACAAAAGGCAAATTGCCGACTTAAGTACAAGAGGACTGACACTCTAAGTTTTCTATGATTTGAACCTCTCCTGTGAGTACAGTTTTAGATTTCGATGCCCCACTTCAGGTTTACTGTATCCCTTGGACCGTCTTATTGACGATGAAAAACAGAAATTGCATCCGAATTTAATACAAAAGGCAAAATGCAGACTTATGTGCAAGAGAACTGACACTCTAACTTCCTATGATAAGAACCTCTCCTGTGAGTCCAGTTGTAGATTCCGATGCTTCACTTCAGGTTTACTGTATACCTTGGATTTTCTTATTGACGTTGAAACACAGAAATTGCATCCGAATTTAATACAAAAGGTATAATGCCGACATAAGTACAAGAGGACAGACACTCTAACTTTCTATGATTTGAACCTCTCCTGTGAGTTCAGTTTTAGATCCCGATGCTTCACTTCAGTTTAACAGTATACCTAGCACCTTCTTATGGACGATGAAACACAGAAATTGCATCCGAATGTAATACAAAAGGCAAATTGCCGACTTAAGTACAAGAGGACTGACACTCTAAGTTTTCTATGATTTGAACCTCTCCTGTGAGTACAGTTTTAGATTCCGATGCCCCACTTCAGGTTTACTGTATCCCTTGGACCGTATTATTGACGATGAAAAACAGAAATTGCATCCGAATTTAATACAAAAGGCAAAATGCCGACTTATGTGCAAGAGAACTGACACTCTAACTTTCTATGATAAGAACCTCTCCTGTGAGTCCAGTTGTAGATTCCGATGCTTCACTTCAGGTTTACTGTATACCTTGGATTTTCTTATTGACGTTGAAACACAGAAATTGCATCCGAATTTAATACAAAAGGCATAATGCCGACCTAAGTACAAGAGGACTGACACTCTAACATTCTATGATTTGAACCTCTCCTGTGAGTCCAGTTTTAGATACCGATGCTTCACTTCAGCTTTACTGTATACCTTGGACCTTCTTATTGACGATGAAACACAGAAATTGGATCCGAATTTAATACAAAAGGCACAATGCCGACTTAAGTACAAGAGGACTGACACTCTAACTTTCTATTATTTGGACCTCTTCTGTGTGTCCAGTTTTAGATTCCGATGCTTCACTTAAGGTTTACTGTATCCCTTGGAACTTCTTATTGACGATGAAACACAGACTTTGCATCCGAAAAAATACAAAAGGAGCAATGCCGACTTAAGTACAAGAGGACTGACACTCTAACTGTCTATGATTTAAACCTCTCCTGTGAGTCCAGTTTTACATTCCGATGCTATACTTCAGGTTTACTGTATACCTTGGACCTTCTTATTGACGATGAAGCACAGAAATTGCATCCGAATTTAATACAAAAGGCACAATGCAGACTTAAGGACAAGAGGACTGACACTCTAACTTTCTATGATGTGAACCTCTCCTGTGAGTCCAGTTTTAGATTCCGATACTACACTTCAGGTTTACTGTATACCTTGGACATTCTTATTGACGATGAAACACAGAAATTGCGTTTGATTTTAATACAAAAGGCACAATGCCGACTTAAGTAGAAGAGGACTGACACTCTAACTTTCTATGATTTGAACCTCTCCTGTGAGTCCAGTTTTAGATTCCGATGCTTCACTTCAGGTTTACTGTATCCCTTGGACCTTCTTATTGACGATGAAACATAGATATTGCATCCGAATGTAATACAAAAGCACAGTGCCAACTTAAGTACAAGAGGACTGACTCTCTAATTTTCTATGATTTGATCCTCTCCTGTGAGTCCTGTTTTAGAATCCGAAGCTTCACTTCGGTTTTACTGTATACCTTGGAAGTTCTTATTGACGATGAAATACAGAAATTTCATCGGAATTAAATTCAAAACGCACAATGCCGACTTAAGTACAAAAGGACTGACACTTAAACTTTCTATGATATGAACCACTCCTGTGAGTCCAGTTTTATATTCAGATGCTTCACTTTAGGTTTACTGTATCCCTTGGACCTTCTTATTGACGATGAAACACAGAAATTGCATACGATTTTAATACAAAAGGCACAATGCCGACTTAAGTGCAAGAGGACTGACACTCTCACTTTCTATGATTTGAACCACTCCTGTGAGACCATTTATAGATTCCGATGCTTCACTTCAGGTTTACTGTATCCCTTGGACCTTCCTATTGACGATGAAACACAGAAATTGCATCCGAATTTAATACAAAAGGCACAATGCCGACTTAAGTACAAGAGGACAGACACTCTAACTTTCTATGATTTGAACCTCTCCTGTGAGTCCAGATTTAGATCCCGATGCTTCACTTCAGTTTAACAGTATACCTTGGACCTTCTTATTGACGATGAAACACTGAAATGGCATCCGAATTTAATACAAAATGCACAATGCTGACATAAGTACAAGAGGACTGACGTTCTAACTATCTATGATTGGAACCGCTCCTGTGAGTCCAGTTTCAGATTCCGATGCTTCACTTCAGGTTTCCAGTATACCTTGGACCTTCTTATTGACGATGAAACACAGAAATTGCATCCCAATTTGATACAAAAGGCACAATGCCGACTTAAGTACAAGAGGATTGACACTCTAACTTTCTATGATTTGAACCTCTCCTTTGAGTCCAGTTTTAGATTCCGATGCTTCACTTCAGGTTTGCTGTATCCCTTGGACCTTCTTATTGACGATGAAACACAGAAATGGCATCCGAATTTAATACAAAAGGCACAATGCCGACTTAAGTACAAGCGGACTCACACTCTAACTTTCTATGATTTAAACCTCTCCTGTGTGTCCAGTTTTAGATTCCGATGCTACTCTTCAGGTTTACTGTATACCTTAGACCTTCTTATTGACGATGAAGTGCAGAAATTGCATCCGAATTTAATACAAAAGGCACAAGGACGACTTAAGTACAAGAGGACTTACACTCTAACATTCTATGATTTGAACCTCTCCTTTGAGTCCAGTTTTAGATTCCGATGCTTCACTTCAGGTTTGCTGTATCCCTTGGACCTTCTTATTGACGATGAAACACAGAAATTGCATCCGAATTTAATACAAAAGGCACAATGCCGACTTAAGTACAAGAGGACTGACACTCTCACTTTCTATGATTTGAACCTCTCCTGTGAGTCCAGTTTTAGATTCCGATGCTTCACTTTAGGTTCACTGTATACCTTGGACATCCTTTTGGACGATGAAACACAGAAATTGCATTAGAATTTAATACAAAAGGCACAATGCCGACTTAAGTACAAGAGGACTGACACTCTATCTTTCTATGATTTGAACCTCTCCTGTGAGTCCAGTTTCACATTCCGATGCTTCACTTCAGTTTTACTGTATACATTGGACCTTGTTATTGACGATGAAACACAGAAATTGGATCCGAAATTAATACAAAAGGCACAATGCCGACTTAAGTACAAGAGGATTGACACTCTAACTTTCTATGATTTCCACCTCTCCTGAGAGTCCAGTTTTAATGCCGATGCTTCACTTCAGGTTTACTGTATGCCTTGGACCTTCATATTGACGATGAAACACAGAAATTTCATCCGAATTTAATACAAAAGGCACAATGCCGACTTAAGTACAAGAGGACAGACACTCTAACTTTCTATGATTTGAACCTCTCCGGTGAGTCCAGTATTAGATTCCGATGCTGCACTTCATGTTTACTGTATCCCTTGGAACTTCTTATTGACGAAGAAACAAAGAAATTGCATCCGAAATTAATACAAAAGGCACAATGCCGACTTAAGTACAAGAGGACTGACACTCTAACATTTTATGATTTGAACCTCTCCTGTGAGTCCAGTTTTAGATTCCGATGCCTCACTTCAAGTTTACTGTATACCTTGGACCTTCTTATTGACAATGAGACACAGAAATTGCATCCGATTTTAAAACAAAAGACACAATGCCGACTCAAGTACAAGAAGACTGACACTCTAAATAGCTATGATTTGAACCTCTCCTGTGAGTCCAGTTTTAGATTCTGTTGCTTCACTTAGGGATCACTGTATCCCTTGGACCTTCTTATTGACGATGAGACACAGAAATTGCATCCGAATTTAATACAAAAGGATCAATGCCGACTTAAATACAAGAGGACTGACACTCTAACTTTGTATGATTTGAATCTATCCTGTGAGTCCAGTTTTAGATTCCGATGCTTCACTTCAGGTTTACTGTATACCTTGGACATCCTTTTGGACGATGAAACACAGAAATTGCATCCGAATTTAATACAAAAGGCACAAATCCGTATTAAGTAGAAGAGGACTGACACTCTAACTTTCTATGATTTTAACCTCTCCTGTGAGTCCAGTTTTAGATTCGGATGCTTCACTTCAGTTTTACTGTATACCTTGGACCTTCTTATTGACGATGAAACACAGAAATTGGATCCGAATTTAATACAAAAGGCACAATGCCGACTTATGTACAAGAGGATTGAAACTCTAAATTTCTATGATTTGAACCTCTCCTGCGAGTCCAGTTTAAATGCCGATGCTTCACTTCAGGTTTACTGTATGCCTTGGACCTTCATATTGACGATGAAACACAGAAATTTCATTCGAATTTAATACAAAAGGCACAATGCCGACTTAAGCACAAGCGGACTCACACTCTAACTTTCAATGATTTAAACCTCTCCTGTGAGTCCAGTTTTAGATTCCGATGCTATACTTCAGGTTTACTGTATACCTTGGACCTTCTTATTGACGATGAAGCACAGAAATTGCATCCGAAATTAATACAAAAGGCACAATGCCGACTTAAGTACAAGGGGACTGACACTCTAACTTTCTATGATTTGAACCTCTCCTGTGAGTCCAGTTTTAGATTCCGATACTACACTTCAGGTTTACTGTATACCTTGGACCTACTTATTGGTGATGAAACACAGAAATTGCATTTGAATTTAATACAAAAGGCACAATGCCGACTGAAGTACAAGAGGACTAACACTCTAACTTTCTATGATTTGAACCTCTCCTGTGAGACCAGTTTTAGATTCCGATGCTTCACTTCAGTTTTACTGTATACCTTGGACCTTCTTATTGACGATGAAACACTGAAATGGCATCCGAAATTAATACAAAAGGCACAATGCCGACTGAAGTACAAGAGGTCTAACACTCTAACTTTCTATGATTTGAACCTCTCCTGTGAGTCCAGTTTTAGATTCCGATGCTTCACTTCAGTTTTACTGTATACATTGGACCGTCTTATTGACGATGAAACACAGAAATTGCATCCGAATTTAATACAAATTGCACAATGCCGCCTTAAGTAGAAGGGGACTGACACTCTAACATCCTATGATTTGAACCTCACCTGTGAGTCCAGTTTTAGATTCCGATACTACACTTCAGGTTTACTGTATACCTTGGACCTTCTTATTGACGATGAAACACAGAAATTGCATCCGAATTTAAAACAAAAGACACAATGCCGACTTAAGTACAAGAAGACTGACACTCTAACTTTCTATGATTTGAACCTCTCCTGTGAGTCCAGTTTTAGATTCCGATACTACACCTCAGGTTTACTGTATACCTTGGACCTTCTTATTGACGATGAAACACAGAAATTGCATTTGAATTTAATACAAAAGGCACAATGCCGACTAAAGTACAAGAGGACTGACACTCTAACTATCTATGATTTGAACCTCTCCTGTGAGTCCAGTTCTAGATTCCGATGCTTCACTTCAGGTTTACTGTTTACCTTGGACCTTCTTATTGACGATGAATCACTGAAATGGCATCCGAATTTAATAGAAAAGGCACAATGCCGACTTAAGTACAAGAGGACTTACACTCTAACCTTCTATGATTTGAACCTCTCCTTTGAGCCCAGTTTTAGATTCCGATGCTTCACCTCAGGTTCACTGTATACCTTGGACCTTCTTATTGACGATGAAACACAGAAATTGCATCCGAATTTAATACAATAGGCAAATTGCCGACTTAAGTACAAGAGGACTTACACTCTAAGTTTCCTAAGATTTGAACCTCTCCTGTGAGTACAGTTTTAGATTCCGATGCTTCACTTCGGGTTTACTGTATCCCTTGGACCGTCTAATTGACGATGAAAAACAGAAATTGCATCCGAATTTAATACAAAAGGCACAATGCCGACTTATGTGCAAGAGGACTGACACTCTCACTTTCTATGGTTTGAACCTCTCCTGTGAGTCCAGTATTAGATTCCGCTGCTTCACTTCAGGTTTAATGTATCCCTTGGATCTTCTTATTGACGATGAAACACAGAAATTGCATCCGAATTTAATACAGAAGGCACAATGCCGACTTAAGTACAAGAGGCCTGACACTCTAACAACCTATGATTTGAACCTCTCCTCTGTGTCCAGTTTTAGATTCCGATGCTTCACTTATGGTTTACTGTATACCTTTTAACTTCTTATTGACGATGGAACACTGAATTTGCTCTTGAAATTAATACAAAAGGCACAATGCCGACTTACGTACAAGAGGACTGACACTCTAACTTTCTATGATTTGAACCTCTCCTGTGAGTCCAGTATTAGATTCCGATGCTTCACTTCATGTTTACTGTATCCCTTGGAACATCTTATTGACGATGAAACAAAGAAATTGCATCCGAAATTAATACAAAAGGCACAATGCCGACTAAAGTAACAGAGGACTGACACTCTAACATTCTATGATTTGAACCTCTCCTGTGAGTCCAGTTTTAGATTCCGATGATTCACTTTGGGTTCACTGTATCCCTTGGAACTTCTTATTGACGATGAAACACAGAAATTGCATCCGAATTTAATACAAAAGGCACAATGCCGACTTAAGGACAAGAGGACTGACACTCTAACTTTCTATGATTTGAATCTCTCCTGTGAGTCCAGTTTTAGATGCCGATGCTTCACTTCAGGTTTACTGTATACCTTGGACCTTCTTATTGACGATGAAACACAGAAATTGCATCCGAATTTAATTCAAAAGGCACAATGCCGACTTAAGTACAAGAGGCCTGACACTCTTACTTTCCATGATTTGAACCTCTCCTGTGTGTCCAGTTTTAGATTCCGATGCTTCACTTCAGGTTTACTGTATCCGTTGGACGACCTTATTGACGATGAAGCACAGAAATTGCATTCGAAAATTATACATAGGCACAATGCCGGCTTAAGTACAAGAGGACTGACACTCTAACTTTCTGTGATATGAACCTCTCCTGTGAGTCCAGTTTTAGATTACGATGCTTCACTTCAGGTATAGTGTATCCCTTGGACCTTCTTATTGACGATGAAACACAGAAATTGCATCCGAATTTAATACAAAAGGCACAATGCCGACTTAAGTACGAGAGGCCTGACACTCTAACTTTCTATGATTTGAACCTCTCCTGTGAGTCCTGTTTTAAATTCCGATGCTTCACTTTAGGATTACTGTATCCCTTGGAACTTCTTATTGACGATAAAACACAGAAATTGCATCCGAATTCAATACTAAAGGCACAATGCCGACTGAAGTACAAGAGGACTGACACTCTAACTTTCTATGATTTGAACAGCTCCTGTGAGTCCAGTTTTAGATTCCGATGCTTCACTTCATGTTCACTGTAACCCTTGGAACTTCTTATTGACGACGAAACCCAGATATTGCATCCGAATTTAATACAAAAGGCACAATGCCGACTTAAGTACAAGAGGACTGACACTCTAACATTCTATGATTGGAACCTCTCCTGTGAGTCCAGTTTTAGACTCCGAAGCTTCACTTCAGGTTTACTGTATACCTTGGACCTTCTTATTGACAATGAAACACAGAAATTGCATCCGAATGTAAAACAAAAGTCACAATGCCGACTTTAGTACAAGAAGACTGACACTCTAACTTTCTTTGATTTGAACCTCTCCCGTGAGTCCAGTTTTAGATTCTGATGCTTCACTTCAGGTTCACTGTATCCCTTGGACCTTCTTATTGACGATGAGACACAGAAATTGCATCCCAATTTAATACAAAAGGCACAATGCCGACTTAAGTACACGAGGGCAGACACTCTAACTTTCTATGATTTGAACCTCTCCTGTGAGACCAGTTTTAGATTCTGCTGCTTCACTTCAGGTTTACTGTATCCCTTGGACATTCTTATTGCCGACGAAACACAGAAATTGCATCCGAATTTAATACAAAAGGCACAATGCCGACTTAAGTACAAGAGGCCTGACACTCTAACTTCCTATGATTTGAACCTCTCCTGTGAGTCCAGTTTTAGATTCCGATGCTTCACTTCAGGTTTACTGTATCCGTTGGACCACCTTATTGACGATGACACACAGAAATTGCATCCGAATTTAATACAAAAGGCACAATGCCGGCTTAAGTACAAGAGGACTGACACTCTAACTTTCTGTGATTTGAATCTCTCCAGTGAGTCCAGTTTTAGATTACGATGCTTCACTTCAGGTATACTATACACCTCAAACCTTCTTATTGACGATGAAACACAGATATTGCATGCGAATTTAATACAAAAGGCACAATGCCGACTTAAGTACAAGAGGACTGACACTCTAACATTCTATGATTTGAACCTCTCCTGTGAGTCCAGTTTTAGATTCCGATGCTTCACTTCGGGTTCACTGTATCCCTTGGAACTTCTTATTGACGATGAAACACAGAAATTGCATTCGAATTTAATACAAAAGGCACAATGCCGACTTAAGGACAAGAGGACTGACACTCTAACTTTCTATGATTTGAACCTCTCCTGTGAGTCCAGTTGTAGAGTCCGATGCTTCACTTCAGGTTTACTGTATCCCTTGGACCTTCTTATTGACGATGAAACACAGGAGTCACATTTGAATTTAATACAAAAGGCACAATGACGACCTAAGTTCAAGAGGACTGACACTCTAACTTTCTATGATTTGAACCTCTCCTGAGTGTTCAGATTTAGATTCTGATGCTTCACTTCAGGTTTACTGTATACCTTAGACATTCTTATTGACGATGAAACACAGAAATTGCATCCGAATTTAATACCAAAAGCACAATGCCGACTTAAGTACAACAGGACTGACACTCTCACTTTCTATGATTTGAACCTCTTCTGTGAGTCCAGTTTTGGATTCAGATGCTACACTTTATGTTTACTGTATCCCTTGGACCTTCTTATTGACGATGAAACACAGAAATTGCATCCGAATTTAATACAAAAGGCACAATGCCGACTTAAGTACAAGAGGACTGACACTCTCATTTTGTATGATTTGAACCTCTCCTGTGAGTCCAGTTTTAGATTCCGATGCTTCACTTCATGTTTACTGTATCCCTTGGACCTTCTTATTGACGATGAAACACAGAAATTGCATCCGAATTTAATACAAAAGGCACAATGCCGACTTAAGTACAAGAGGACTGACACTCTCATTTTCTATGATTTGAACCTCTCCTGTGAGTCCAGTTTTAGGTTCCGATGCTTCACTTTAGGATTACTGTATCCCTTGGAACTTCTTATTGACGATAAAACACAGAAATTGCATCCGAATTCAATACTAAAGGCACAATGCCGACTGAAGTACAAGAGGACTGACACTCTAACTTTCTATGATTTGAACAGCTCCTGTGAGTCCAGTTTTAGATTCCGATGCTTCACTTCATGTTCACTGTAACCCTTGGAACTTCTTATTGACGACGAAACCCAGATATTGCATCCGAATTTAATACAAAAGGCACAATGCCGACTTAAGTACAAGAGGACTGACACTCTAACATTCTATGATTGGAACCTCTCCTGTGAGTCCAGTTTTAGACTCCGAAGCTTCACTTCAGGTTTACTGTATACCTTGGACCTTCTTATTGACAATGAAACACAGAAATTGCATCCGAATGTAAAACAAAAGTCACAATGCCGACTTTAGTACAAGAAGACTGACACTCTAACTTTCTTTGATTTGAACCTCTCCCGTGAGTCCAGTTTTAGATTCTGATGCTTCACTTCAGGTTCACTGTATCCCTTGGACCTTCTTATTGACGATGAGACACAGAAATTGCATCCCAATTTAATACAAAAGGCACAATGCCGACTTAAGTACACGAGGGCAGACACTCTAACTTTCTATGATTTGAACCTCTCCTGTGAGACCAGTTTTAGATTCTGCTGCTTCACTTCAGGTTTACTGTATCCCTTGGACATTCTTATTGCCGACGAAACACAGAAATTGCATCCGAATTTAATACAAAAGGCACAATGCCGACTTAAGTACAAGAGGCCTGACACTCTAACTTCCTATGATTTGAACCTCTCCTGTGAGTCCAGTTTTAGATTCCGATGCTTCACTTCAGGTTTACTGTATCCGTTGGACCACCTTATTGACGATGACACACAGAAATTGCATCCGAATTTAATACAAAAGGCACAATGCCGGCTTAAGTACAAGAGGACTGACACTCTAACTTTCTGTGATTTGAATCTCTCCAGTGAGTCCAGTTTTAGATTACGATGCTTCACTTCAGGTATACTATATACCTCAAACCTTCTTATTGACGATGAAACACAGATATTGCATGCGAATTTAATACAAAAGGCACAATGCCGACTTAAGTACAAGAGGACTGACACTCTAACATTCTATGATTTGAACCTCTCCTGTGAGTCCAGTTTTAGATTCCGATGCTTCACTTCGGGTTCACTGTATCCCTTGGAACTTCTTATTGACGATGAAACACAGAAATTGCATTCGAATTTAATACAAAAGGCACAATGCCGACTTAAGGACAAGAGGACTGACACTCTAACTTTCTATGATTTGAACCTCTCCTGTGAGTCCAGTTGTAGAGTCCGATGCTTCACTTCAGGTTTACTGTATCCCTTGGACCTTCTTATTGACGATGAAACACAGGAGTCACATTTGAATTTAATACAAAAGGCACAATGACGACCTAAGTTCAAGAGGACTGACACTCTAACTTTCTATGATTTGAACCTCTCCTGTGTGTTCAGATTTAGATTCTGATGCTTCACTTCAGGTTTACTGTATACCTTAGACATTCTTATTGACGATGAAACACAGAAATTGCATCCGAATTTAATACCAAAAGCACAATGCCGACTTAAGTACAACAGGACTGACACTCTCACTTTCTATGATTTGAACCTCTTCTGTGAGTCCAGTTTTGGATTCAGATGCTACACTTTATGTTTACTGTATCCCTTGGACCTTCTTATTGACGATGAAACACAGAAATTGCATCCGAATTTAATACAAAAGGCACAATGCCGACTTAAGTACAAGAGGACTGACACTCTCATTTTGTATGATTTGAACCTCTCCTGTGAGTCCAGTTTTAGATTCCGATGCTTCACTTCATGTTTACTGTATCCCTTGGACCTTCTTATTGACGATGAAACACAGAAATTGCATCCGAATTTAATACAAAAGGCACAATGCCGACTTAAGTACAAGAGGACTGACACTCTCATTTTCTATGATTTGAACCTCTCCTGTGAGTCCAGTTTTAGGTTCCGATGCTTCACTTCAGGTTTACTGTATCCCTTGGACCTTCTTATTGACGATGAATCACAGAAATTGCATCCGAACTTAATACAAAAGGCACAATGCCGACTTAAGTACAAGTGGACTGACACTCTAATTTTCTAAGGTTTGAACTTCTCCTGTGAGTCCAGTTTTAGATTCCGATGCCTCACTTCGTATTAACTGTATCCCTTGGACCTTCTTATTGACGATGAAACACAGAAATTGCATCCGAATTTAATACAAAAGGCACAATGCCGACTGAAGTACAAGAGGACTGACACTCAAACTTTCTGTGATTTGAACCTCTCCTGTAAGTCCTGTTTTAGATTCCTATTCTTTACTTCAGGTTTACTGTATCCCTTGTACCTTCTTATTGACGATGAAACACAGTAATTGCATCCGAATTTAATACAAAAGGCACAATGCCGACTTAAGTACAAGAGGACTGACACTCTAACTTTCTATGATTTGAACCTCTCCTGTGAATCCAGTTTTAGATTCCGATGCTTCACTTCAGTTTTTCTGTATCCCTTGGACCTTCTTATTGACGATGAGACACAGAAATTGCATCCGAATTTAATACAAATGGCACAATGCCGACTTAAGTACAAGAGGACTGACACTCTAACTTTCTATGATTTGAACCTCTCCTGTGAGTCCAGTTTTAGATTCCGATTTTTCACTTCAGGTTTACTATATACCTTGGACCTTCTTATTGACGATGAAGCACAGAAATTGCATTCGAATTTAATACAAAAGGCACAATGCCGACTTAAGTACAAAAGGACTGACACTCTAACTTCCTATGATTTGAACCTCTCCTGTGAATCCAGTTTTAGATTCCGATGCTTCACTTCAGGTTTACTGTATCCCTTGTACTTTCTTATTGACGATGACACACAGGAATTACATTTGAATTTAATACAAAAGGCACAATGCCGAACTAAGTACAATAGGACTGACACTCTAACTTTCTATGATTTGAACCCCTCCTGTGAGTCCAGATTTATATTCTGATGCTCCTTTCAGGTTTACTGTATACCTTAGACCTTCTTATTGACTTTGAAACACAGAAATTGCATCCGAATTTAATACAAAAAGCACAATGCCGACTTAAGTACAAGAGGACTGACACTCTCATTTTCTATGATTTGAACCTCTCCTGTTAGTCCAGTTTTAGATTCCGATGCTACACTTTAGGTTTACTGCATCCCTTGGACCTTTTTATTGACGATAAAACACAGAAATTGCATCCGAATTTAATACAAAAGGCACAATGCCGACTTAAGTACAAGAGGACTGACACTCTCACTCTCTATGATTTGAACCTCTCCTGTGAGTCCAGTTTTAGATTCTGATGCTTCACTTCAGGTTAACTGTATCCCTTGGACCTTCTTATTGACGATGAAACACAGAAATAGCATCCGAATTTAATACAAAAGGCACAATGCCGATTTACGTAGAAGAGGACTGACACTCTCACTTTTGTTGATTTGAACCTTACCTGTGAGTCCAGTTTTAGATTCCGATGCTACACTTTATGTTTACTGTATCCCTTGGACCTTCTTATTGACGATAAAACACAGAACTTGCATCCGAATTTAATACAAAAGGCACAATGCCGACTTAAGTACAAGAGGACTGACACTCTCACTTTCTATGATTTGAACCTCTCCTGTGAGTCCAATTCTAGATTCCGATGCTTCTCTTCGGGTTCACTGTATCCCTTGGAACTTCTTATTGACGATGAAGCACAGAAATTGCATTCGAATTTAATACAAAAGGCACAATGCCAACTTAAGTACAAGAGGACTGACACTCTAACTTTCTATGATTTGAACCCCTCCTGTGAATCCAGTTTTAGATTCCGATGCTTCACTTCAGGTTTACTGTATACCTTGGACCTTCTTATTGACGATGAAACACAGGAATTACATTTGAATTTAATACAAAAGGCACAATGACGACCTAAGTTCAAGAGGACTGACACTCTAACTTTCTATGATTTGAACCTCTCCTGTGCGTTCAGATTTAGATTCCGATGCTTCACTTCAGGTTTACTGTATACCTTAGACATTCTTATTGACGATGAAACACAGAAATTGCATCCGAATTTAATACCAAAAGCACAATGCCGACTTAAGTACAAGAGGACTGACACTCTCACTTTCTATGATTTGAACCTCTCCTGTGAGTCCAGTTTTGGATTCCGATGCTACACTTTATGTTTACTGTATCCCTTGGACCTTCTTATTGACGATGAAACACAGAAATTGCATCCGAATTTAATACAAAAGGCACAATGCCGACTTAAGGACAAGAGGAATGACACTCTCACTTTCTATGATTTGAACCTCTCCTGTGAGTCCAGTTTTAGATTCCGATGCTACACTTTAGGTTTACTGCATCCCTTGGACCTTTTTATTGACGATAAAACACAGAAATTGCATCCGAATTTAATACAAAAGGCACAATGCCGACTTAAGTACAAGAGGACTGACACTCTCATTTTCTATGATTTGAACCTCTCCTGTGAGTCCAGTTTTAGATTCCGATGCTTCACTTCAGGTTTACTGTATCCCTTGGACCTTCTTATTGACGATGAAACACAGAAATTGCATCCGAACTTAATACAAAAGGCACAATGCCGACTTAAGTACAAGAGGACTGACACTCTAATTTTCTAAGGTTTGAACTTCTCCTGTGAGTCCAGTTTTAGATTCCGATGCCTCACTTCGTATTTACTGTATCCCTTGGACCTTCTTATTGACGATGAAACACAGAAATTGCATCCGAATTTAATACAATAGGCACAATGCCGACTGAAGTACAAGAGGACTGACACTCAAACTTTCTATGATTTGAACCTCTCCTGTGAGTCCTGTTTTAGATTCCGATTCTTCACTTCAGGTTTACTGTATCCCTTGTACCTTCTTATTGACGATGAAACACCGTAATTGCATCCGAATTTAATACAAAAGGCACAATGCCGACTTAAGTACAAGAGGACTGACACTCTAACTTTCTATGATTTGAACCTCTCCTGTGAATCCAGTTTTAGATTCCGATGCTTCACTTCAGTTTTTCTGTATCCCTTTGACCTTCTTATTGACGATGAGACACAGAAATTGCATCCGAATTTAATACAAATGGCACAATGCCGACTTAAGTACAAGAGGACTGACACTCTAACTTTCTATGATTTGAACCTCTCCTGTGAGTCCAGTTTTAGATTCCGATGCTTCACTTCAGGTTTACTGTATCCCTTGTACCTTCTTATTGACGATGACACACAGGGATTACATTTGAATTTAATACAAAAGGCACAATGCCGAACTAAGTACAAGAGGACTGACACTCTAACTTTCTATGATTTGAACCTCTCCTGTGAGTCCAGATTTAGATTCCGATGCTCCTTTCAGGTTTACTGTATACCTTAGACCTTCTTATTGACGATGAAACACAGAAATTGTATCCGAATTTAATACAAAAAGCACAATGCCGACTTAAGTACAAGAGGACTGACACTCTCATTTTCTATGATTTGAACCTCTCCTGTGAGTCCAGTTTTAGATTCCGATGCTACACTTTAGGTTTACTGCATCCCTTGGACCTTTTTATTGACGATAAAACACAGAAATTGCATCCGAATTTAATACAAAAGGCACAATGCCGACTTAAGTACAAGAGGACTGTCACTCTCACTTTCTATGATTTGAACCTCTCCTGTGAGTCCAGTTTTAGATTCTGATGCTTCACTTCAGGTTAACTGTATCCCTTGGACCTTCTTATTGACGATGAAACACAGAAATGGCATCCGAATTTAATACAAAAGGCACAATGCCGATTTACGTAGAAGAGGACTGACACTCTCACTTTTGTTGATTTGAACCTTACCTGTGAGTCCAGTTTTAGTTTCCGATGCTACACTTTATGTTTACTGTATCCCTTGGACCTTCTTATTGACGATAAAACACAGAACTTGCATCCGAATTTAATACAAAAGGCACAATGCCGACTTAAGTACAAGAGGACTGACACTCTCACTTTCTATGATTTGAACCTCTCCTGTGAGTCCAATTCTAGATTCCGATGCTTCACTTCAGGTTCACTGTATCCCTTGGAACTTCTTATTGACGATGAAGCACAGAAATTGCATTCGAATTTAATACAAAAGGCACAATGCCGACTTAAGTACAAGAGGACTGACACACTAACTTTCTATGATTTGAACCCCTCCTGTTAATCCAGTTTTAGATTCCGATGCTTCACTTCAGGTTTACTGTATACCTTGGACCTTCTTATTGACGATGAAACACAGGAATTACAATTGAATTTAATACAAAAGGCACAATGACGACCTAAGTTCAAGAGGATTGACACTCTAACTTTCTATGATTTGAACCTCTCCTGTGCGTTCAGATTTAGATTCCGATGCTTCACTTCAGGATTACTGTATACCTTAGACATTCTTATTGACGATGAAACACAGAAATTGCATCCGAATTTAATACCAAAAGCACAATGCCGACTTAAGTACAAGAGGACTGACACTCTCACTTTCTATGATTTGAACCTCTCCTGTGAGTCAGTTTTGGATTCCGATGCTACACTTTATGTTTACTGTATCCCTTGGACCTTCTTATTGACGATGAAACACAGAAATTCCATCCGAATTTAATACAAAAGGCACAATGCCGACTTAAGGACAAGAGGACTGACACTCTCACTTTCTATGATTTGAACCTCTCCTGTGAGTCCAGTTTTAGATTCCGATGCTTCACTTCATGTTTACTGTATCCCTTGGACCTTCTTATTGACGATGAAACACAGAAATTGCATCCGAATTTAATACAAAAGGCACAATGCCGACTTAAGTACAAGAGGACTGACACTCTCATTTTCTATGATTTGAACCTCTCCTGTGAGTCCAGTTTTAGATTCCGATGCTTCACTTCAGGTTTACTGTATCCCTTGGACCTTCTTATTGACGATGAAACACAGAAATTGCATCCGAACTTAATACAAAAGGCACAATGCCGACTTAAGTACAAGAGGACTGACACTCTAATTTTCTAAGGTTTGAACTTCTCCTGTGAGTCCAGTTTTAGATTCCGATGCCTCACTTCGTATTTACTGTATCCCTTGGACCTTCTTATTGACGATGAAACACAGAAATTGCATCCGAATTTAATACAATAGGCACAATGCCAACTGAAGTACAAGAGGACTGACACTCAAACTTTCTATGATTTGAACCTCTCCTGTGAGTCCTGTTTTAGATCCCGATTCTTCACTTCAGGTTTACTGTATCCCTTGTACCTTCTTATTGACGATGAAACACCGTAATTGCATCCGAATTTAATACAAAAGGCACAATGCCGACTTAAGTACAAGAGGACTGACACTCTAACTTTCTATGATTTGAACCTCTCCTGTGAATCCAGTTTTAGATTTCGATGCTTCACTTCAGTTTTTCTGTATCCCTTGGACCTTCTTATTGACGATGAGACACAGAAATTGCATCCGAATTTAATACAAATGGCACAATGCCGACTTAAGTACAAGAGGACTGACACTCTAACTTTCTATGATTTGAACCTCTCCTGTGAGTCCAGTTTTAGATTCCGATGCTTCACTTCAGGTTTACTGTTTCCCTTGTACCTTCTTATTGACGATGACACACAGGAATTACATTTGAATTTAATACAAAAGGCACAATGCCGAACTAAGTACAAGAGGACTGACACTCTAACTTTCTATGATTTGAACCTCTCCTGTGAGTCCAGATTTAGATTCCGATGCTCCTTTCAGGTTTACTGTATACCTTAGACCTTCTTATTGACGATGAAACACAGAAATTTCATCCGAATTTAATACAAAAAGCACAATGCCGACTTAAGTAAAAGACGACTGACACTCTCATTTTCTATGATTTGAACCTCTCCTGTGAGTCCAGTTTTAGATTCCGATGTTACACTTTAGGTTTACTGCATCCCTTGGACCTTTTTATTGACGATAAAACACAGAAATTGCATCCGAATTTAATACAAAAGGCACAATGCCGACTTAAGTACAAGAGGACTGACACTCTCACTATCTATGATTTGAACGTCTCCTGTGAGTAAAGTTTTAGATTCTGATGCTTCACTTCAGGTTAACTGTATCCCTTGGACCTTCTTATTGACGATGAAACACAGAAATAGCATCCGAATTTAATACAAAAGGCACAATGCCGATTTACGTAGAAGAGGACTGACACTCTCACTTTTGTTGATTTGAACCTTACCTGTGAGTCCAGTTTTAGATTCCGATGCTACACTTTATGTTTACTGTATCCCTTGGACCTTCTTATTGACGATAAAACACAGAACTTGCATCCGAATTTAATACAAAAGGCACAATGCCGACTTAAGTACAAGAGGACTGACACTCTCACTTTCTATGATTTGAACCTCTCCTGTGAGTCCAATTCTAGATTCCGATGCTTCACTTCGGGTTCACTGTATCCCTTGGAACTTCTTATTGACGATGAAGCACAGAAATTGCATTAGAATTTAATACAAAAGGCACAATGCCGACTTAAGTACAAGAGGACTGACACTCTAACTTTCTATGATTTGAACCCCTCCTGTGAATCCAGTTTTAGATTCCGATGCTTCACTTCAGGTTTACTGTATAACTTGGACCTTCTTATTGACGATGAAACACAGGAATTACATTTGAATTTAATACAAAAGGCACAATGACGACCTAAGTTCAAGAGGACTGACACTCTAACTTTCTATGATTTGAACCTCTCCTGTGCGTTCAGATTTAGATTCCGATGCTTCACTTCAGGTTTACTGTATACCTTAGACATTCTTATTGACGACGAAACACAGAAATTGCATCCGAATTTAATACCAAAAGCACAATGCCGACTTAAGTACAAGAGGACTGACACTCTCACTTTCTATGATTTGAACCTCTCCTGTGAGTCCAGTTTTGGATTCCGATGCTACACTTTATGTTTACTGTATCCCTTGGACCTTCTTATTGACGATGAAACACAGAAATTGCATCCGAATTTAATACAAAAGGCACAATGCCGACTTAAGGACAAGAGGACTGACACTCTCACTTTCTATGATTTGAACCTCTCCTGTGAGTCCAGTTTTAGATTCCGATGCTTCACTTCATGTTTACTGTATCCCTTGGACCTTCTTATTGACGATGAAACACAGAAATTGCATCCGAATTTAATACAAAAGGCACAATGCCGACTTAAGTACAAGAGGACTGACACTCTCATTTTCTATGATTTGAACCTCTCCTGTGGGTCCAGTTTTAGATTCCGATGCTTCACTTCAGGTTTACTGTATCCCTTGGACCTTCTTATTGACGATGAAACACAGAAATTGCATCCGAACTTAATACAAAAGGCACAATGCCGACTTAAGTACAAGAGGACTGACACTCTAATTTTCTAAGGTTTGAACTTCTCCTGTGAGTCCAGTTTTAGATTCCGATGCCTCACTACGTATTTACTGTATCCCTTGGACCTTCTTATTGACGATGAAACACACAAATTGCATCCGAATTTAATACAAAAGGCACAATGCCGACTGAAGTACAAGAGGACTGACACTCAAACTTTCTATGATTTGAACCTCTCCTGTGAGTCCTGTTTTAGATTCCGATTCTTCACTTCAGGTTTACTGTATCCCTTGTACCTTCTTATTGACGATGAAACACCGTAATTGCATCCGAATTTAATACAAAAGGCACAATGCCGACTTAAGTACAAGAGGACTGACACTCTCACTTTCTATGATTTGAACCTCTCCTGTGAATCCAGTTTTAGATTCCGATGCTTCACTTCAGTTTTTCTGTATCCCTTGGACCTTCTTATTGACGATGTGACACAGAAATTGCATCCGAATTTAATACAAATGGCACAATGCCGACTTAAGTACAAGAGGACTGACACTCTAACTTTCTATGATTTGAACCTCTCCTGTGAGTCCAGTTTTAGATTCCGATGTTTCACTTCAGGTTTACTGTATACCTTGGACCTTCTTATTGACGATGAAGCACAGAAATTGCATTCGAATTCAATGCAAAAGGCACAATGCCGACTTAAGTACAAGAGGACTGACACTCTCATTTTCTATGATTTGAACCTCTCCTGTGAGTCCAGTTTTAGATTCCGATGCTACACTTTAGGTTTACTGTATCCCTTGGACCTTTTTATTGACGATAAAACACAGAAATTGCATCCGAATTTAATACAAAAGGCACAATGCCGACTTAAGTACAAGAGGACTGACACTCTCACTTTCTATGATTTGAACCTCTCCTGTGAGTCCAGTTTTAGATTCTCATGCGTCACTTCAAGTTAACTGTATCCCTTGGACCTTCTTATTGACGATGAAACACAGAAATAGCATCCGAATTTAATACAAAAGGCACAATGCCGATTTACGTAGAAGAGGACTGACACGCTCACTTTTGTTGATTTGAACCTTACCTGTGAGTCCAGTTTTAGATTCCGATGCTACAATTTTGTTTACTGTATCCCTTGGACCTTCTTATTGACGATAAAACACAGAAATTGCATCCGAATTTAATACAAAAGGCACAATGCCGACTTAAGTACAAGAGGACTGACACTCTCACTTTCTATGATTTGAACCACTCCTGTGAGTCCAATTCTAGATTCCGATTCTTCACTTCGGGTTCACTGTATCCCTTGGAACTTCTTATTGACGATGAAGCACAGAAATTGCATTCGAATTTAATACAAAAGGCACAATGCCGACTTAAGTACAAGAGGACTGACACTCTAACTTTCTATGATTTGAACCCCTCCTGTGAATCCAGTTTTAGATTCCGAAGCTTCACTTCAGGTTTACTGTATACTTTGGACCTTCTTATTGACGATGAAACACAGGAATCACATTTGAATTTAATACAAAAGGCACAATGACGACCTAAGTTCAAGAGGACTGACACTCTAACTTTCTATGATTTGAACCTCTCCTGTGTGTTCAGATTTAGATTCCGATGCTTCACTTCAGGTTTACTGTATACCTTAGACATTCGTATTGACGATGAAACACAGAAATTGCATCCGAATTTAATACCAAAAGCACAATGCCGACTTAAGTACAAGAGGACTGACACTCTCACTTTCTATGATTTGAACCTCTCCTGTGAGTCCAGTTTTGGATTCCGATGCTACACTTTATGTTTACTGTATCCCTTGGACCTTCTTATTGACGATGAAACACAGAAATTGCATCCGAAATTAATACAAAAGGCACAATGCCGACTTAAGTACAAGAGGACTGACACTCTCACTTTCTATGATTTGAACCTCTCCTGTGAGTCCAGTTTTAGATTCCGATGCTTCACTTCATGTTTACTGTATCCCTTGGACCTTCTTATTGACGATGAAACCCAGAAATTGCATCCGAATTTAATACAAAAGGCACAATGCCGACTTAAGTACAAGAGGACTGACACTCTCATTTTCTATGATTTGAACCTCTCCTGTGAGTCCAGTTTTAGATTCCGATGTTTCACTTCAGGTTTACTGTATCCCTTGGACCTTCTTATTGACGATGAAACACAGAAATTGCATCCGAACTTAATACAAAAGGCACAATGCCGACTTAAGTACAAGAGGACTGACACTCTAATTTTCTAAGATTTGAACTTCTCCTGTGAGTCCAGTTTTAGATTCCGATGCCTCACTTCGTATTTACTGTATCCCTTGGACCTTCTTATTGACGATGAAACACAGAAATTGCATAAGAATTTAATACAAAAGGCACAATGCCGACTGAAGTACAAGAGGACTGACACTCAAACTTTCTATGATTTGAACCTCTCCTGTGAGTCCAGTTTTAGATTCCGATGTTTCACTTCAGGTTTACTGTATACCTTGGACCTTCTTATTGACGATGAAGCACAGAAATCACATTCGAATTTAATACAAGAGGCACAATGCCGACTTAAGTACAAAAGGACTGACACTCTAACTTCCTATGATTTGAACCTCTCCTGTGAATCCAGTTTTAGATTCCGATGCTTCACTTCAGGTTTACTGTATCCCTTGTACGTTCTTATTGTCGATGACACACAGGAATTACATTTGAATTTAATACAAAAGGCACAATGCCGAACTAAGTACAAGAGGACTGACACTCTAACTTTCTATGATTTGAACCTCTCCTGTGAGTCCAGATTTAGATTCCGATGCTCCTTTCAGGTTAACTGTATCCCTTAGACCTTCTTATTGACGATGAAACACAGAAATAGCATCCGAATTTAATACAAAAGGCACAATGCCGAATTACGTAGAAGAGGACTGACACTCTCACTTTTGTTGATTTGAACCTTACCTGTGAGTCCAGTTTTAGATTCCGATGCTTCACTTCAGGTTTACTGTATCCCTTGTACCGTCTTATTGACGATGAAACACAGAAATTGCATTCGAATTTAATACAAAATTCTCAATGCCGATTTACGTAGAAGAGGACTGACACTCTCACTTTTGTTGATTTGAACCTTACCTGTGAGTCCAGTTTCAGATTCCGATGCTTCACTTCAGGTTTACTGTATCCCTTGTACCTTCTTATTGACTATGAAACACAGAAATTGCATCCGAATGTAATACAAAAGGCACAATTGCGACTTATGTACAAGAGGACTGAGACTCTAACTTACTATGATTTGAACCTCTCCTGTGAGTCCAGTTTTAGATTCCGATGCTTCACTTCAGGTTTACTGTATCCCTTGGACCTTCTTATTGACGATGAAACACAGAAATTGCAACCGAATTTAATGCAAACGGAACAATGCCGACTTAAGTACAAGAGGACTGACACTCTCACTTTCTATGATTTGAACCTCTCCTGTGAGTCCAGTTTTAGATTCCGATGCTTCACTTCAGGTTTACTGTATCCGTTGGACCATCTTATTGACGATGAAACACAGAAATTGCATCCGAATTTAATAGAAAAGGCACAATGCAGACTTAAGTACAAGAGGACTGACACTCTCACTTTGTTGATTGAACCTCTCCCGTGAGTCCAGTTTTAGATTCCGATGCTTCACTTCAGGTTTACTGCATCCCTTGGACCTTCTTATTGACGATGAAACACAAAAATTGCATCCGAATTTAATACAAAAGGCACAATACCGACATAAGTACAGGAGGACTGACACTCTCACTTTTGTTGATTAGAACCTATCCTGTGAGCCCAGTTTTAGATTCCGATGCTTCACTTCAGGTTTACTGTATCCCTTGTGCCTTCTTATTGACGATGAAACACAGAAATTGCATCCGAATTTAATTCAAAAGGCACAATGCCGACATAAGTACAAGAGGACTGACACTCTAATTTTCTAAGGTTTGAACTTCTCCTGTGAGTCCAGTTTTAGATTCCGATGCCTCACTTCGTATTTACTGTATCCCTTGAACCTTCTTATTGCCGATGAAACACAGAAATTGCATCCGAATTTAATACATAAGGCACAATGCCGACTGAAGTACAAGAGGACTGACACTCAAACTCTCTATGATTTGAACCTCTCCTGTGAGTCCAGTTTTACATTCCGATTCTTCACTTCAGGTTTACTGTATCCCTTGTATCTTCTTATTGACGATGAAACACAGAAATTGCATCCGAATTTAATACAAACGGCACAATGCCGAATTAAGTACAAGAGGACTGACTCACTAACTTTCTGTGATTTGAACCTCACCTGTGAGTCCAGTTTTAGATTCCCATGCTTCACTTCAGGTTTACTGCATCCCTTGGACCTTCTTATGGACGATGAAACACAGACATTGCATCCGAGTTTAATACAAAAGGCACGATGCCGACTTAAGTACTAGAGGACTGACGTTCTTACTTTCTATGATTTGAAGCTCTCTTGTGAGTCCAGTTTTAGATTCCGATGTTTCACTTCGGGTTCACTGTATCCCTTGGAACTTCTAATTGACGATGAAACACAAAAATTTCATCAGAATTTAATACAAAAGGCACAATGCCGACTTATGCACAAGAGGACTGACACTCAAACTCTCTATGATTTGAACCTCTCCTGTGAGTCCAGTTTTAGATTCCGATGCTTCACTTCAGTTTTTCTGTATCCTTGGACCTTCTTATTGACGATGAGACACAGAAATTGCTTCCGAATTTAATACAAATGGCACAATGCCGACTTAAGTACAAGAGGACTGACACTCTAACTTTCTATGATTTGAACCTCTCTTGTGAGTCCAGTTTTAGATTCCGATGTTTCAGTTCAGGTTTACTGTATACCTTGGACCTTCTTATTGACGATGAAGCACAGAAATTGCATTCGAATTTAATACAAAAGGCACAATGCCGACTTAAGTACAAAAGGACTGACATTCTAACTTTCTATGATTTGAACCTCTCCTGTGAGTCCAGATTTAGATTCCGATGCTCCTTTCAGGTTTACTGTATACCTTAGACCTTCTTATTGACGATGAAACACAGAAATTGCATCCGAATTTAATACAAAAAGCACAATGCCGACTTAAGCACAAGAGGACTGACACTCTCATTTTCTATGATTTGAACCTCGCCTGTGAGTCCAGTTTTAGATTCCGATGCTACACTTTAGGTTTACTGTATCCCTTGGACCTTTTTATTGACGATAAAACACAGAAATTGCATCCGAATTTAATACAAAAGGCACAATGCCGACTTAAGTACAAGAGGACTGACACTCTCACTTTCTGTGATTTGAACCTCTCCTGTGAGTCCAGTTTTAGATTCTGATGCTTCACTTCAGGTTAACTGTATCCCTTGGACCTTCTAATTGACGATGAAACACAGAAATAGCATCCGAATTTAATACAAAAGGCACAATGCCGATTTACGTAGAAGAGGACTGACACTCTCTCTTTTGTTGATTTGAACCTTACCTGTGAGTCCAGTTTTAGATTCCGATGCTTCACTTCAGGTTTACTGTATCCCTTGTACCGTCTTATTGACGATGAAACACAGAAATTGCATTCGAATTTAATACAAAATTCTCAATGCCGATTTACGTAGAAGAGGACTGACACTCTCACTTTTGTTGATTTGAACCTTACCTGTGAGTCCAGTTTCAGATTCCGATGCTTCACTTCAGGTTTACTGTATCCCTTGTACCTTCTTATTCACTATGAAACACAGAAATTGCATCCGAATTTAATACAAAAGGCACAATTGCGACTTAAGTACATGAGGACTGACACTCTAACTTTGTATGATTTGAACGCCTCCTGTGAGTCCAGTTTTAGATTCCGATGCTTCACTTTAGGTTTACTGTATCCCTTGGACCTTCTTATTGACGATGAAACACAGAAATTGCAACCGAATTTAATGCAAACGGAACAATGCCGACTTAAGTACAAGAGGACTGACACTCTCACTTTCTATGATTTGAACCTCTCCTGTGAGTCCAGTTTTAGATTCCGATACTTCACTTCAGGTTTACTGTATCCCTTGGACCATCTTATTGACGATGAAACACAGAAATTGCATCCGAATTTAATAGAAAAGGCACAATGCAGACTTAAGTACAAGAGGACTGACACTCTCACTTTTGTTGATTGAACCTCTCCCGTGAGTCCAGTTTTAGATTCCGATGCTTCACTTCAGGTTTACTGCATCCCTTGGACTTTCTTATTGACGATGATACACAAAAATTGCATCCGAATTTAATACAAAAGGCACAATACCGACATAAGTACAGGAGGACTGACACTCTCACTTTTGTTGATTAGAACCTCTCCTGTGAGCCCAGTTTTAGATTCCGATGCTTCACTTCAGGTTTACTGTATCCCTTGTGCCTTCTTATTGACGATGAAACACAGAAATTGCATCCGAATTTAATTCAAAAAGCACAATGCCGACTTAAGTACAAGAGGACTGACACTCTAATTTTCTAAGGTTTGAACTTCTCCTGTGAGTCCAGTTTTAGATTCCGATGCCTCACTTCGTATTTACTGTATCCCTTGGAGCTTCTTATTGACGATGAAACACAGAAATTGCATCCGAATTTAATACATAAGGCACAATGCCGACTTAAGTACAAGAGGACTGACTCACTAACTGTCTATGATTTGAACCTCTCCTGTGAGTCCAGTTTTAGATTCCGATGCTTCACTTCACGTTTACTGCATCCCTTGGACCTTCTTATGGACGATGAAACACAGACATTGCATCTGAGTTTAACACAAAAGGCACGATGCCGACTTAAGTACTAGAGGACTGACGTTCTTACTTTCTATGATTTGAACCTCTCTTGTGAGTCCAGTTTTAGATTCCGATGTTTCACTTCGGGTTCACTGTATCCCTTGGAACTTCTTATTGACGATGAAACTCAGGAATTACATTTGAATTTAATACAAAAGGCACAATGACGACCTAAGTTCAAGAGGACTGACACTCTAACTTTCTATGGTTTGAACCTCTCCTGTGAGTTCAGATTTAGATTCCGATGCTTCACTTCAGGTTTACTGTATACCTTAGACATTCTTATTGACGATGAAACACAGAAATTGCATCCGAATTTAATACCAAAAGCACAATGCCGACTTAAGTACAAGAGGACTGACACTCTCACTTTCTATGATTTGAACCTCTCCTGTGAGTCCAGTTTTGGTTTCCGATGCTACACTTCAGGTTTACTGTATCCCTTGGACCTTCTTATTGACGATGAAACACAGAAATTGCATCCGAATTTAATACAAAAGGCACAATGCCGACTTAAGTACAAGAGAAGTGACACCTTCACTTTCTATGATTTGAACCTCTCCTGTGAGTCCAGTTTTAGATTCCGATGCTTCACTTCAGTTTAACTTTATACCTTGGACCTTCTTATTGACGATGAAACACAGAAATTGCATCCGAATTTAATTCAAAAAGCACAATGCCGACTTAAGTACAAGAGGACTGACACTCTAATTTTCTAAGGTTTGAACTTCTCCTGTGAGTCCAGTTTTAGATTCCGATGCCTCACTTCGTATTTACTGTATCCCTTGGACCTTCTTATTGACGATGAAACACAGAAATTGCATCCGAATTTAATACATAAGGCACAATGCCGACTTAAGTACAAGAGGACTGACTCACTAACTGTCTATGATTTGAACCTCTCCTGTGAGTCCAGTTTTAGATTCCGATGCTTCACTTCACGTTTACTGCATCCCTTGGACCTTCTTATGGACGATGAAACACAGACATTGCATCTGAGTTTAATACAAAAGGCACGATGCCGACTTAAGTACTAGAGGACTGACGTTCTTACTTTCTATGATGTGAACCTCTCTTGTGAGTCCAGTTTTAGATTCCGATGTTTCACTTCGGGTTCACTGTATCCCTTGGAACTTCTTATTGACGATGAAACTCAGGAATTACATTTGAATTTAATACAAAAGGCACAATGACGACCTAAGTTCAAGAAGACTGACACTCTAACTTTCTATGGTTTGAACCTCTCCTGTGAGTTCAGATTTAGGTTCCGATGCTTCACTTCAGGTTTACTGTATACCTTAGACATTCTTATTGACGATGAAACACAGAAATTGCATCCGAATTTAATACCAAAAGCACAATGCCGACTTAAGTACAAGAGGACTGACACTCTCACTTTCTATGATTTGAACCTCTCCTGTGAGTCCAGTTTTGGATTCCGATGCTACACTTCAGGTTTACTGTATCCCTTGGACCTTCTTATTGACGATGAAACACAGAAATTGCATCTGAATTTAATACAAAAGGCACAATGCCGACTTAAGTACAAGAGAAGTGACACCTTCACTTTCTATGATTTGAACCTCTCCTGTGAGTCCAGTTTTAGATTCCGATGCTTCACTTCAGTTTAACTGTATACCTTGGACCTTCTTATTGACGATGAAACACAGAAATAGCATCCGTATTTAGTACAAAAAGCACAATGCCGATTTACGTAGAAGAGGACTGACACTCTCACTTTTGTTGATTTGAACCTTACCCGTGAGTCCAGTTTTAGATTCCGATGCTTCACTTCAGGTTTACTGTATCCCTTGTACCTTCTTATTGACGATGAATCACAGAAATTGCATCCGAATTTAATACAAAAGGCACAATTGCGACTTAAGTACAAGAGGACTGACACTCTAACTTTCTATGATTTGAACCTCTCCTGTGAGTCCAGTTTTAGATTCCGATGCTTCACTTGAGGTTTACTGTATACCTTAGACTTTCTTATTGACGATGGAACAAAGAAAATGCATCCGAATTTAATACAAAAAGGCACAATGCCGACTTAAGTACAAGAGGACTGACACTCTCACTATCTATGATTTGAACCTCTCCTGTGAGTCCAGTTTTAGATTCCGATGCTTCACTTCATGTTTACTGTATCCCTTGGACCTTCTTATTGACGATGAAACACAGAAATTGCATCCGAATTTAATACAAAAGGCACAATGCCGACTTAAGTACAAGAGGACTGACACTCTCATTTTCTATGATTTGAACCTCTCCTGTGAGTCCAGTTTTAGATTCCGATGCTTCACTTCAGGTTTACTGTATCCCTTGGACCTTCTTATTGACGATGAAACACAGAAATTGCATCCGAACTTAATACAAAAGGCACAATGCCGACTTAAGTACAAGAGGACTGACACTCTAATTTTCTAAGGTTTGAACTTCTCCTGTGAGTCCAGTTTTGGATTCCGATGCCTCACTTCGTATTTACTGTATCCCTTGGACCTTCTTTTTGACGATGAAACAGAGAAATTGCATCCGAATTTAATACAAAAGGCACAATGCCGACTGAAGTACAAGAGGACTGACACTCAAACTTTCTATGATTTGAACCTCTCCTGTGAGTCCAGTTTTAGATTCCGATTCTTCACTTCAGGTTTACTGTATCCCTTGTACCTTCTTATTGACGATGAAACACAGTAATTGCATCCGAATTTAATATAAAAAGGCACAATGCCGACTTAAGTACAAGAGGACTGACACTCTAACTTTCTATGATTTGAACCTCTCCTGTGAATCCAGTTTTAGATTCCGATGCTTCACTTCAGTTTTTCTGTATCCCTTGGACCTTCTTATTGACGATGAGACACAGAAATTGCATCCGAATTTAATACAAAAGGCACAATGCCGACTTAAGTACAAGAGGACTGACACACTAACTTTCTATGATTTGAACCCCTCCTGTGAATCCAGTTTTAGATTCCGATGCTTCACTTCAGGTTTACTGTATACCTTGGACCTTCTTATTGACGATGAAACACATGAATTACATTTGAATTTAATACAAAAAGCACAATGACGACCTAAGTTCAAGAGGACTGACACTCTAACTTTCTATGATTTGAACCTCTCCTGTGAGTTCAGATTTAGATTCCGATGCTTCACTTCAGGTTTACTGTATACCTTAGACATTCTTATTGACGATGAAACACAGAAATTGCATCCGAATTTAATACCAAAAGCACAATGCCGACTTAAGTACAAGAGGACTGACACTCTCACTTTCTATGATTTGAACCTCTCCTGTGAGTCCAGTTTTGGATTCCGATGCTACACTTTAGGTTTACTGTATCCCTTGGACCTTCTTATTGACGATGAAACACAGAAATTGCATCCGAATTTAATACAAAAGGCGCAATGCCGACTTAAGTACAAGAGGACTGACACTCTCACTTTCTATGATTTGAACCTCTCCTGTGAGTCCAGTTTTAGATTCCGATGTTTCACTTCAGTTTAACTGTATCCCTTGTACCTACTTATTGACGATGAAACACAGAAATAGCATCCGTATTTAGTAAAAAATTCACAATGCCGATTTACGTAGAAGAGGTCTGACACTCTCACTTTTGTTGATTTGAACCTTACCTGTGAGTCCGGTTTTAGATTCCGATGCTTCGCTTCAGGTTTACTGTATCCCTTGTACCTTCTTATTGACGATGAATCACAGAAATTGCATCCGAATTTAATACTAAAGGCACAATTGCGACTTAAGTACAAGAGGACTGATACTCTAACATTCTATGATTTGAACCTCTCCTGTGAGTCCAGTTTTAGATTCCGATGCTTCACTTGAGGTTTACTGTATACCTTAGACTTTCTTATTGACGATGAAACACAGAAAATGCATCCGAATTTAATACAAAAAGGCACAATGCCGACGTAAGTACAAGAGGACTGACACTCTCACTATCTATGATTTGAACCTCTCCTGTGAGTCCAGTTTTAGATTCCGATGCTTCACTTCAGATTTACTGTATCCCTTGGACCTTCTTATTGACGATGAAACACAGAAATTGCATCCGAATTTAATACAAAAGGCACAATGCCGACTTAAGTACAAGAGGACTGACACTCTCATTTTCTATGATTTGAACCCCTCCTGTGAGTCCAGTTTTAGATTCCGATGCTTCACTTCAGGTTTACTGTATCCCTTGGACCTTCTTATTGACGATGAAACACAGAAATTGCATCCGAATTTAATACAAAAGGCACAAGGACGACTTAAGTACAAGAGGACTGACACTCTCACTTTTGTTGATAGAACCTCTCCCGTGAGTCCAGTTTTAGATTCCGATGCTTCACTTCAGGTTTACTGCATCCCTTGGACCTTCCTATTGACGATGAAACACAGAAATTGCATCCGAACCTAATACAAAAGGCACAATGCCGACTTAAGTACAAGAGGACTGACACTCTCACTTTCTATGATTTGAACCTCTCCTGTGAGTCCAGTTTTAGATTCCGATGCTTCACTTCAAGTTTACTGTATCCCTTGGACCTTCTTATTTACGATGAAACAAAGAAATTGCATCCGAATTTAATACAAAAGGCACAATGCCGACATAAGTACAGGAGGACTGACACTCACACTTTTGTTGATTAGAACGTCTCCTGTGAGCCCAGTTTTAGATTCCGATGCTTCACTTCAGGTTTACTGTATCCCTTGTGCCTTCTTAATGACGATGAAACACAGAAATTGCATCCGAATTTAATACAAAAGGCACAATGATGACTTAAGTGCAAGAGGACTGACACTCTAACTTTCTAAGTTTTGAACATCTCCTGTGAGTCCAGCTTTAGATTCCGATGCCTCACTTCACGTTTACTGTATCCCTTGGACCTTCTTATTGACGATGAAACACAGGAATTACATTTGAATTTAATACAAAAGGCACAATGACGACCTAAGTTCAAGAGGACTGACACTCTCACTTTCTATGATTTGAACCTCTCCTGTGAGTCCAGTTTTAGATTCCGATGCTTCACTTTAGATTTACTGTATCCCTTGGACCTTCTTATTGACGATGAAACACAGAAATTGCATCCGAATTTAATACAAAATGCACAATGCCGACTTAAGTACAAGAGGACTGACACTCTCATTTTCTATGATTTGAACCTCTCCTGTGAGTCCAGTTTTAGATTCCGATGCTTCACTTCAGGTTTACTGTATCCCTTGTACCTTCTTATTGACGATGAATCACAGAAATTGCATCCGAATTTAATGCAAAAGGCACAATTGCGACTTAAGTACAAGAGGACTGACACTCTAACTTTCTATGATTTGAACCTCTGCTGTGAGTCCAGTTTTAGATTCCGATGCTTCACTTGAGGTTTACTGTATACCTTAGACTTCCTTATTGACGATGAAACACAGAAAATGCATCCGAATTTAATACAAAAAGGCACAATGCCGGCTTAAGTACAAGAGGACTGACACTCTCACTATCTATGATTTGAACCTCTCCTGTGAGTCCAGTTTTAGATTCCGATGCTTCACTTCAGGTTTACTGTATCCCTTGGACCTTCTTATTGACGATGAAACACAGAAATTGCATCCGAATTTAATACAAAAATCACAATGCCGACTTAAGTACAAGAGGACTGACACTCTCACTTTCTATGATTTGAACCTCTCCTGTGAGTCCAGTTTTAGATTCCGATGCTTCACTTCAGGTTTACTGTATCCCTTGGACCTTTTTATTGACGAGGAAACACAGAAATTGCATCCGAATTTAATACAAAAGGCACAATGCCGACTTAAGTACAAGAGGACTGACACTCTCACTTTTGTTGATTAAACCTCTCCCGTGAGTCCAGTTTTAGATTCCGATGCTTCACTTCAGGTTTACTGCATCCCTTGGACCTTCTTATTTACGATGAAACAAAGAAGTTGCATCCGAATTTAATACAAAAGGCACAATGCCGACATAAGTACAGGAGGACTGACACTCTCACTTTTGTTGATTAGAACCTCTCCTGTGAGCCCAGTTTTAGATTCCGATGCTTCACTTCAGGTTTACTGTATCCCTTGTGCCTTCTTAATGACGATGAAACACAGAAATTGCATCCGAATTTAATACAAAAGGCACAATGATGACTTAAGTACAAGAGGACTGACACTCTAACTTTCTAAGGTTTGAACATCTCCTCTGAGTCCAGTTTTAGATTCCGATGCCTCACTTCGTATTTACTGTATCCCTTGGACCTTCTTATTGACGATGAAACACAGAAATTGCATCCGAATTTAATACAAAAGGCACAATGCCGACTTAAGTACAAGAGGACTGACACTCTAACTTTCTATGATTTGAACCTCTCCTGTGAGTCCAGTTTCAGATTCCGATTCTTCACTTCAGGTTTACTGTATCCCTTGTACCTTCTTATTGACGATGAAACACAGAAATTGCATCCGAAGTTAATACAAAAGGCACAATGCCGACTTCAGTACAAGAGGACTGACACTCTAACTTTCTATGATTTGAATCTCTCCTGTGAGTCCAGTTTTAGATTCCGATGCCTCACTTCAGGTTTACTGTATCCCTTGGACCTTCTTATTGACGATGAGACACAGAAATTGCATCCGAATTTAATACAAACGGCACAATGCCGCCTTAAGTACAAGAGGACTGACACACTAACTTTCTATTATTTGAATCTCTCCTGTGAGTCCAGTTTTAGATTCCGATGCTTCACTTCAGGCTTACCGTATCCCTTGGACCTTCTTATTGACGATGAAACACAGACATTGCATCCGAGTTTAATACAAAAGGCACGATGCCGACTTAGGTACTAGAGGTCTGACGTTCTTACTTTCTATGATTTGATCCTCTCCTGTGAGTCCGGTTTTAGATTCCGATGCTTTACTTTGGGTTCACTGTTTCCCTTGGAACATCTTATTGACGATGAAACACAAAAATTTCATCCGAATTTAATACAAAAGGCACAATGCTGACTTAAGTACAAGAGGACTGACACTCTAACTTTCTATGATTTGAACCTCTCCTGTGAGTCCAGTGTTAGATTCCGATGCTTCACTTCAGGTTTACTGTATACCTTATACTTTCTTATTGACGATGAAACACAGATATTGCATCCGAATTTAATAGAAAAGGCACAATGGCGACTTAAGTACAAGAGGACTGACACTCTCACTTTCTATGATTTGAACCTCTCCTGTGAGTTCAGATTTAGATTCCGATGCTTCACTTCAGGTTTAGTGTATACCTTAGACATTCTTATTGACGATGAAACACAGAAATTGCATCCGAATTTAATACCAAAAGCACAATGCCGACTTATGTACAAGAGGACTGACACTCTCACTTTCTATGATTTGAACCTCTCCTGTGAGTCCAGTTTTGGATTCCGATGCTATACTTTAGGTTTACTGTATCCCTTGGACCATCTTATTGACGATGAAACACAGAAATTGCATCCGAATTTAATACAAAAGGCACAATGCCGACTTAAGTACAAGAGGACTGACACTCTCACTTTCTATGATTTGAACCTCTCCTGTGAGTCCAGTTTTAGATTCCGATGCTTCACTTCAGTTTAACTGTATCCCTTTGACCTTCTTATTGACGATGAAACACAGAAATAGCATCCGTATTTATTACAAAAGGCACAATGCCGATTTACGTAGAAGAGGACTGACACTCTCACTTTTGTACATTTGAGCCTTACCTGTGAGTCCAGTTTTAGATTCCGATGCTTCACTTCAGGTTTACTGTATCCCTTGTACCTTCTTATTGACGATGAATCACAGAAATTGCATCCGAATTTAATGCAAAAGGCACAATTGCGACTTAAGTACAAGAGAACTGACACTCTAACTTTCTATGATTTGACCCTCTCCTGTGAGTCTAGTTTTAGATTCCGATGCTTCACTTGAGGTTTACTGTATACCTTAGACTTCCTTATTGACGATGAAACACAGAAAATGCATCCGAATTTAATACAAAAAGGCACAATGCCGACTTAAGTACAAGAGGACTGACACTCTCACTATCTATGATTTGAACCTCTCCTGTGAGTCCAGTTTTAGATTCCGATGCTTCACTTCAGGTTTACTGTATCCCTTGGACCTTCTTATTGACGATGAAACACAGAAATTGCATCCGAATTTAATACAAAAGGCACAATGCCGACTTAAGTACAAGAGGACTGACACTCTCACTTTCTATGATTTGAACCTCTCCTGTGAGTCCAGTTTTAGATTCCGATGCTTCACTTCAGGTTTACTGTATCCCTTGGACCTTCTTATAGACGAGGAAACACAGAAATTGCATCCGAATTTAATACAAAAGGCACAATGCCGACTTAAGTACAAGAGGACTGACACTCTCACTTTTGTTGATTGAACCTCTCCCGTGAGTCCAGTTTTAGATTCCGATGCTTCACTTCAGGTTTACTGTATCCCTTGTGCCTTCGTAATGACGATGAAACACAGAAATTGCATCCGAATTTAATACAAAAGGCACAATGATGACTTAAGTACAAGAGGACTGACACTCTAATTTTCTAAGGTTTGAACATCTCCTGTGAGTCCAGTTTTAGATTCCGATGCCTCACTTCGTATTTACTGTATCCCTTGGACCTTCTTATTGACGATGAAACACAGAAATTGCATCCGAATTTAATACAAAAGGCACAATGCCGACTTAAGTACAAGAGGACTGACACTCTAACTTTCTATGATTTGAACCTCTCCTGTGAGTCCAGTTTTAGATTCCGATTCTTCACTCCAGGTTTACTGTATCCCTTGTACCTTCTTATTGACGATGAATCACAGAAATTGCATCCGAATTTAATGCAAAAGGCACAATTGCGACTTAAGTACAAGAGGACTGACACTCTAACTTTCTATGATTTGAAACGCTCCTGTGAGTCCAGTTTTAGATTCCGATGCTTCACTTGAGGTTTACTGTATACCTTAGACTTCCTTATTGACGATGAAACACAGAAAATGCATCCGAATTTAATACAAAAAGGCACAATGCCGACTTAAGTACAAGAGGACTGACACTCTCACTATCTATGATTTGAACCTCTCCTGTGAGTCCAGTTTTAGATTCCGATGCTTCACTTCAGGTTTACTGTATCCCTTGGACCTTCCTATTGACGATGAAACACAGAAATTGCATCCGAATTTAATACAAAAGGCACAATGCCGACTTAAGTACAAGAGGACTGACACTCTCACTATCTATGATTTGAACCTCTCCTTTGAGTCCAGTTTTAGATTCCGATGCTTCACTTCAGGTTTACTGTATCCCTTGGACCTTCTTATTGACGAGGAAACACAGAAATTGCATCCGAATTTAATACAAAAGGCACAATGCCGACTTAAGTACAAGAGGACTGACACTCTCACTTTTGTTGATTGAACCTCTCCCGTGAGTCCAGTTTTAGATTCCGATGCTTCACTTCAGGTTTACTGCATCCCTTGGACCTTCTTATTGACGATGAAACACAGAAATTGCATCCGAACCTAATACAAAAGGCACAATGCCGACTTAAATACAAGAGGACTGACACTCTCACTTTCTATGATTTGAACCTCTCCTGTGAGTCCAGTTTTAGATTCCAATGCTTCACTTCAGGTTTACTGTATCCCTTGGACCTTCTTATTTACGATGAAACAAAGAAATTGCATCCGAATTTAATACAAAAGGCACAATGCCGACATAAGTACAGGAGGACTGACACTCTAACTTTCTATGATTTGAACCTCTCCTGTGAGTCCAGTTTTAGATTCCGATTCTTCACTTCAGGTTTACTGTATCGCTTGTACCTTCTTATTGTCGATGAAACACAGAAATTGCATCCGAAGTTAATACAAAAGGCACAATGCCGACTTAAGTACAAGAGGACTGACACTCTAACTTTCTATGATTTGAATCTCTCCTGTGAGTCCAGTTTTAGATTCCGATGCTTCACTTCAGGTTTACTGTATCCCTTGGACCTTCTTATTGACGATGAGACAAAGAAATTGCATCCGAATTTAATACAAACGGCACAAAGCCGCCTTAAGTACAAGAGGACTGACACACTAACTTTCTATTATTTGAATCTCTCCTGTGAGTCCAGTTTTAGATTCCGATGCTTCACTTCAGGCTTACCGTATCCCTTGGACCTTCTTATTGACGATGAAACACAGACATTGCATCCGAGTTTAATACAAAAGGCACGATGCCGACTTAAGTACTAGAGGTCTGACGTTCTTACTTTCTATGATTTGATCCTCTCCTGTGAGTCCGGTTTTAGATTCCGATGCTTTACTTTGGGTTCACTGTTTCCCTTGGAACATCTTATTGACGATGAAACACAAATATTTCATCCGAATTTAATACAAAAGGCACAATGCTGACTTAAGTACAAGAGGACTGACACTCTAACTTTCTATGATTTGAACCTCTCCTGTGAGTCCAGTTTTAGATTCCGATGCTTCACTTCAGGTTTACTGTATACCTTATACTTTCTTATTGACGATGAAACACAGAAATTGCATCCGAATTTAATAAAAAAGGCACAATGGCGACTTAAGTACAAGAGGACTGACACTCTCACTTTCTATGATTTGAACCTCTCCTGTGAGTCCAGTTTTAGATTCCGATGCTTCACTTCAGGTTTACTGTATCCCTTTGACCTTCTTATTGACGATGAAACAAAGAAATTGCATCCGAATTTCATACAAAAGGCACAATGCCGACTTATGTACAAGAGGACTGACACTCTCACTTTTGTTGATTTGAACATCTCCTATGAGTCCAGTTTTAAATTCCGATGCTTCACTTCAGGTTTACTGTATCCCTTGTACCCTCTTATTGACGATGAAACACAGAAATGGGATCCGAATTTAATACAAAAGGCACCATGGCGACTTAAGTACAACAGGACTGACACTCTAACTTTCTATTATTTGAACCTCTCCTGTGAGTCCAGTTTTAGATTTCGATGCTTCACTTCAGGTTTACTGTTTACCTTAGACCTTCTTATTGACGATGAAACACAAAAATTGCATCCGAATTTAAAACAAAAGGCACAATGCCGACATAAGTACAGGAGGACTGACACTCTCACTTTTGTTGATTAGAACCTCTCCTGTGAGCCCAGTTTTAGATTCCGTTGCCTCACTTCGTATTAACTGCATCCCTTGTACCTTCTTATTGACGATGAGACACAGAAATTGCATCCGAATTTAATACAAACGGCACAATGCCGACTTAAGTACAAGAGGACTGACACACTAACTTTCTATGATTTGAACCTCTCCTGTGAGTCCAGTTTTAGATTCCGATGCTTCACTTCAGGCTTACTGTATCCCTTTGACCTTCTCATTGACGATGAAACACAGAAATTGCATCCGAGTTTAATACAAAAGGCACGATGCCGACTTAAGTACTAGAGGACTGACGTTCTTACTTTCTATGATTTGAACCTCTCCTGTGAGTCCGGTTTTAGATTCCGAAGCTTCACTTCAGGTTTACTGTATACCTTGGACCTTCTTATAGACGATGAAGCACAGAAATTGCATCCGAATTTAATACAAAAGGCACAATGCCGACTTAAGTACAAGAGGACTGACTCTATAACTTTCTACGACTTGAGCCTCTCCTGTGAATCCAGTTTTAGATTCCGATGCTTCACTTCAGGTTTACTGTATCCCTTGGACCTTCTTATTGACGATGAAACACAGAAATTGCATCCGAATTTAATACAAAAGGCACAATGCCGACTTAAGTACAAGAGGACTGACACTCTAAGTTTCTATGACTTGAACCTCTCCTGTGAATCCAGTTTTAGATTCCGATGCTTCACTTCAGGTTTACTGTATACCTTGGACCTTCTTATTGACGATGCAACACAGGAATTACATTTGAATTTAATACAAAAGGCACAATGCCGACTTAAGTACAAGAGGACTGACACTCTAACTTTCTATGATTTGAACCTCTCCTGTGAGTCCAGTTTTAGATTCCGATGCTACACTTCAGGTTTACTGTATCCCTTGGACCTTCTTATTGACGATGAAACACAGAAATTGCATCCGAATTTAATACAAAAGACACAATGCCGACTTAAGTACAAAAGGTCTGACACTCTCACATTCTATGATTTGAACCTGTCCTGTGAGTCCAGTTTTAGATTCCGATGCTTCACTTCAGGTTTACTGTATCCCTTGGACCTTCTAATTGACGATGAAACAAGGAAATAGCATCCAAATATTATACAAAAGGCACAATGCCGACTTAAGTACAAGAGGACTGACACTTTCACTTTTGTTGATTTGAACATCTCCTATGAGTCCAGTTTTAGATTCCGATTCTTCACTTCAGGTTTACTGTATCCCTTGTACCTTCTTATTGACGATGAAACAGAGAAATGGGATCCGAATTTAATACAAAAGGCACAATGGCGACTTAAGTACAACAGGACTGACACTCTAACTTTCTATGATTTGAACCTCTCCTGTGAGTCCCGTTTTAGATTTCGATGCTTCACTTCAGGTTAACTGTTTACCTTAGACCTTCTTATTGACGATGAAACACAAAAATTGCATCCGAATTTAATACAAAAGGCACAATACCGACTTAAGTACAAGAGGACTGACACTCTCACTTTCTATGATTTGAACCTCTCCTGTGAGTACAGTTTTAGATTCCGATGCTTCACTTCAGGTTTACTGTATCCCTTGGACCTTCTTATTGACGATGAGACACAGAAATTGCATCCGAATTTATTACAAAAGGCACAATGCCGACTTAAGTCCAAGAGGACTGACACTCTCACTTTCTATGATTTAAACCTCTCCTGTGAGTCCAGTTTCAAATTCCGATACTCCACTTCAGGTTTACTGTATCCCTTGGACCTTCTTGTTTACGATGAAACAAAGAAATTGCATCCGAATTTAATACAAAAGGCACAATGCCGACATAAGTACAGGAGGACTCCCACTCTCACTTTTGTTGTTTAGAACCTCTCCTGTGAGCCCAGTTTTAGATTCCGATGCCTCACTCCGTATTTACTGTATCCCTTGGACCTTCTTATTGACGATGAAACACAGAAATTGCATCCGAATTTAATACAAAAGGCACAATGCCGACTTAAGTACAAGAGGACTGACACTCTAACTTTCTATGATTTGAACCTCTCCTGTGAGTCCAGTTTTCGATTCCGATGCTTCACTTCAGGTTTACTGTATCCCTTGTACCTTCCTATTGACGATGAAACACATAAATTGCATCCGAATTTAATACAAAAGGCATAATGCCGACTTAAGTACAAGAGGACTGACACTCTAACTTTCTATGATTTGAACCTATCCTGTGAGTCCAGTTTTAGATTCCGATGCTTCACTTCAGTTTTACTGTATCCCTTGGACCTTCTTATTGACGATGAAACACAGAAATTGCATCCGAATTTAATACAAAAGGCACAATGCCGACTTAAGTACAAGAGGACTGACACACTAACTTTCTATGATTTGAACCTCTCCTGTGAGTCCAGTTTTAGCTTCAGATGCTTCACTTCAGGCTTACTGTATCCCTTGGACCTTCTCATTGACGATGAAACACAGACATTGCATCCGAGTTTGATACAAAAGGCACGATGCCGACTTAAGTACAGTCGTCTTGTACTTAAGTCGTTATTGTGCCTTTTGAATTTAATTCCGATGCGATTTCTGTGTTTCATCGTCAATAAGAAGTTCCGAGGTATACAGTAAACCTGAAGTGAAGCATCAGAATCTAAAACTGGGCTCACAGGAGAGGTTCAAATCATAGAAAGTTAGACTGTCATTCCTCTTGTACTTAATTCGGCATTGCGCCGTTTGTATTAAATTCGGATGCAAATTCTGTTATTTATCGTCAATAAGAAGGTCGAAGGTACACAGTACACCTGAAGTGAAGCATCGGAATCTAAAACTGGACTCACAGGAGAGGTTCAAATCATAGAAAGTTAGAGTGTCAGTCCTCTTGTACTTAAGTCAGCATTGTGCCTTTTGTATTCAATTCGGATGCAATGTCTGTGTTTCATCGTCAATAAGAAGGTCCAAGGGATACAGTAAACCTGAAGTGAAGCATCTGAAGCTAAAACTGGACTCACAGGAGAGGTTCAAATCATAGAAAGTTAGTGTGTCAGTCCTCTTGTACTTAAGTCTTCATTGTGCCGTTTGTATTAAATTCGGATGCAATTTCTGTGTCTCATCGTCAATAAGAAGGTCCAAGGGATACAGTAAAACTGAAGTGAAGCATCGGAATCTAAAACTGGACTCACAGGATAGGTTCAAATCATAGAAAGTTAGAGTTCAGTCCTCTTGTACTGAAGTCGGCATTATGCCTTTTGTATTCAATAAGGATGCAATGTCTGTGTTTCATCGTCAATAAGAAGGTCCAAGGGATACAGTAAACCTGAAGTGAAGCATAGAAATCTAAAACTGGACTCACAGGAGAGGTTCAAATCATAGAAAGTGAGAGTGTCAGTCCTCTTGTACTTAAGTCGGCATTGTGCCTTTTGTATTAAATTCGGATGCAATTTCTGTGTTTCATCGTCAATAAGAAGTTCGAAGGGATACAGTAAACCTGAAATGAAGCATCGGAATCTAAAACTGGACTCACAGGACAGGTTCAAATCATAGAAAGTTAGAGTGTTAGTCCTCTAGTACTTAAGTCGGCATTGTGCCTTTTGTATTAAATTCGGATGCAATTTCTGTGTATCATCGTCAATAAGAAGTTCCAAGTTATACAGTAACCCTGAAGTGAAGCATCGGAATCTAAAATTGGACTCACAGGAGAGGTTCAAATCATAGAAAGTGAGATTGTCAGTCCTCTTGTACTTAAGTCGGCATTGTGCCTTTTGTATTAAATTCGGATGCAACTTCTGTGTTTCATCGTCAATAAGAAGGTCCAAGGGATACAGTAAACCTGAAGTGAAGCATCGTAATCTAAAACTGGACTCACAAGAGAGGTTCAAATCACAGATTGTTAGCGTGTCAGTCCTCCTGTACTTAAGTCGGCATTATGCCTTTTGAATTTAATTTCGATGTAATTTCTGTGTTTCATCGTCAATAAGAAGTTCCGAGGTATACAGTAAACCTGAAGTGAAGCATCGGAATCTAAAACAGGACTCACAGGAGAGGTTCAAATCATAGAAAGTGAGAGTGTCAGTCCTCTTGTATTTAAGTCGGCATTGTGCCTTTTGTATTAAATTCGGATGCAATTTCTGTGTTTCTTCGTCAATAAGAAGGTCCAAGGGATACAGTAAACCTGAAGTGAAGCATCGGAATCTATCACTGGACTCACAGGAGAGGTTCAAATCATAGAAAGTTAGAGTGTGAGTCCTCTTGTACTTAAGTCGCCATTGTGGCTTTTGTATTAAATTCGGATGCAATTTATGTGTTTCATCGTCAAAAAGAAGGTCCAAGAGATACAGTAAACCTGATGTGAGGCATCGGAATCTAAAACTGGTCCCACAAGAGAGGTTCAGATCATAGAAAGTTACAGTGTCAGTCCGGTTGTACTTAAGTCGGCATTGTGCCTTTTGTATTAAATTCGGATGCAATGTCTGTGTTTCATCGTCAATAAGATGGTCCAAGGGATACAGTAAACCTGAAGTGAAGCATAGAAATCTAAAACTGGACTCACAGGAGAGGTTCAAATCATAGAAAGTGAGAGTGTCAGTCCTCTTGTACTTAAGTCGGCATTGTGCCTTTTGTATTAAATTCGGATGCAATTTCTGTGTTTCATCGTCAATAAGAAGGTCGAAGGGATACAGTAAACCTGAAATGAAGCATCGGAATCTAAAACTGGACTCACAGGAGAGGTTCAAATGATAGAAAGTTAGAGTGTCAGTCCTCTTGTACTTAAGTCGGCATTGTGCCTTTTGTATTAAATTCGGATACGATTTCTGTGTTTCATCGTCAATAAGAAGGTTCAAGGGATACAGTAAACCTGAAGTGAAGCATCGGAATCTAAAACTGGACTCACTGGAGAAGTTCAAATCATAGAAGGTTAAAGTGTCAGTCCTCTTGCACTTAAGTCTGCATTGTGCCTTTTGAATTTAATACCGATGCAATTTCTGTGTTTTATCGTCAATAAGAAGTTCCGAGGTATACAGTAAACCTGAAGTGAAGCATCGGAATCCAAAACAGGACTCACAGGAGAGGTTCAAATCATAGAAAGTGAGAGTGTCAGTCCTCTTGTATTTAAGTCGGCATTGTGCCTTTTGTATTAAATTCGGATGCAATTTCTGTGTTTCTTCGTCAATAAGAAGGTCCAAGGGATACAGTAAACCTGAAGTGAAGCATCGGAATCTATCACTGGACTCACAGGAGAGGTTCAAATCATAGAAAGTTAGAGTGTGAGTCCTCTTGTACTTAAGTCGCCATTGTGGCTTTTGTATTAAATTCGGATGCAATTAATGTGTTTCATCGTCAAAAAGAAGGTCCAAGAGATACAGTAAACCTGATGTGAGGCATCAGAATCTAAAACTGGTCCCACAAGAGAGGTTCAGATCATAGAAAGTTACAGTGTCAGTCCGGTTGTACTTAAGTCGGCATTGTGCCTTTTGTATTAAATTCCGATGCAATGTCTGTGTTTCATCGTCAATAAGATGGTCCAAGGGATACAGTAAACCTGAAGTGAAGCATAGAAATCTAAAACTGGACTCACAGGAGAGGTTCAAATCATAGAAAGTGAGAGTGTCAGTCCTCTTGTACTTAAGTCGGCATTGTGCCTTTTGTATTAAATTCGGATGCAATTTCTGTGTTTCATCGTCAATAAGAAGGTCGAAGGGATACAGTTAACCTGAAATGAAGCATCGGAATCTAAAACTGGACTCACAGGAGAGGTTCAAATGATAGAAAGTTAGAGTGTCAGTCCTCTTGTACTTAAGTCGGCATTGTGCCTTTTGTATTAAATTCGGATGCAATTTCTGTGTTTCATCGTCAATAAGAAGGTCCAAGGGATACAGTAACCCTGAAGTGAAGCATCGGAATCTAAAACTGGACTCACAGGAGAGCTTCAAGTCATAGAAAGTGAGAGTAACAGTCCTCTTGTACTTAAGTCGGCATTGTGCCTTTTGTATTAAATTCGGATACAATTAATGTGTTTCATCGTCAAAAAGAAGGTCCAAGAGATACAGTAAACCTGAAGTGAAGCATCGGAATCTAAAACTGGACTCACAGCAGAGGTTCAGATCATAGAAAGTTAGAGTGTCAGTCCTCTTGTACTTAAGATGGCATTGTGCCTTTTGTATTAAATTCGGATGCAATTTCTGTGATTCATTGTCAATAAGAAGGTCCAAGGTATAAAGGGAACCTGAAGTGAAGCATCGGAATGTAAAACTGGACTCACAGGAGAGGTTCAGATCATAGAAAGTTAGAGTATTAGTCCTTTTGTACTTAAGTCGGCATTGTGCCTTTTCTATTTAATTCGGATGCAATATCTTAGTTTCATCGTCAATAAGAAGGTAGAAGGGATACAGTAAACCTGAAGTGAAGCATCGGAATCTAAAACTGGACTCACAGCAGACGTTCAAATCATAGAAAGTGAGAGTGTCAGTCCTCTTGTACTTAAGTCGGCATTGTGCCTTTTGTATTAAATTCGGATGCAATTTCTGTGTTTCATCGTCAAAAAGAAGGTCCAAAGGATACAGTAAACATGAAGTGAAGCATCGGAATCTAAAACTAAACTCACAGGACAGGTTCAAATCATAGAAAGTTAGAGTGTCAGTCCACTAGTACTTAAGTCGGCATTGTGCCTTTTGTATTAAATTCGGATGCAATATCTGTGTTTCATCGTCAATAAGAAGTTCCAAGGGATACAGTAACCCTGAAGCGAAGCATCGGAATCTAAAATTGGACTCACAGGAGAGGTTCAAATCATAGAAAGTGAGAGTGTCAGTCCTCTTGTACTTAAGTCGGCATTGAGCCCTTTGTATTAAATTCCGATGCAACTTCTGTGTTTCATCGTCAATAAGTAGGGCCAAGGGATACAGTAAACCTGAAGTGAAGCATCGGAATCTAAAACTGGACTCACAAGAGAGGTTCAAATCATAGATTGTTAGAGTGTCAGTCCTCCTGTAGTTAAGTCGGCATTATGCCTTTTAAATTTAATTTCGATGTAATTTCTGTGTTTCATCGTCAATAAGAAGTTCCAAGGTATACAGTAAACCTGAAGTGAAGCATCGGAATCTAAAACAGGACTCACAGGAGAGGTTCAAATCATAGAAAGTGAGAGTGTCAGTCCTCTTGTATTTAAGTCGGCATTGTGCCTTTTGTATTAAATTCGGATGCAATTTCTGTGTTTCTTCGTCAATAAGAAGGTCCAAGGGATACAGTAAACCTGAAGTGAAGCATCGGAATCTATCACTGGACTCACAGGAGAGGTTCAAATCATAGAAAGTTAGAGTGTCAGTCCTCTTGTACTTAAGTCGCCATTGTGCCTTTTGTATTAAATTCGGATGCAATTTCTGTGTTTCATCGTCAAAAAGAAGGTCCAAGAGATACAGTAAACCTGATGTGAGGCATCGGAATCTAGAACTGGACCCACAAGAGAGGTTCAGATCATAGAAAGTTAGAGTGTCAGTCCTGTTGCACTTAAGTCGGCATTGTGCCGTTTGTATTAAATTCGGATGCAATTTCTGTGCTTCATCGCCAATAAGAAGATCCAAGGGATACAGTTAACCTGAAGTGAGGCATCGGAATCTAAAACTGGTCCCACAGGAGAGGTTCAAATCATAGAAAGTTAGAGTGTCAGTCCTCTTGTACTTAAGTCGGCATTGTGCCTTTTGTATTAAATTCGGATGCATTTTCTGTTTTTCATCGCCAATAAGAAGGTCCTAGGTATACAGTAAACCTGAAGTAAAGCATCGGAATCTAAAACTGGACTCACGGCACAGGTTCAAAACATAGAAACTTAGAGTGTCAGTCCTCTTGTACTTAAGTCGGCATTGGGATTTTTATATTAAATTCGGATGCAATTTCTGTGTTTCATCGTCAATAAGAAGGTCCAAGGGATACAGTAAACCCGAAGTGAAGCATCGGAATCTATTACTGGACTCACAGGAGAGGTTCAAATCATAGAAAGTTAGTGTGTCAGTCCTCTTGTACATAAGTCGGCACTGTGCCTTTTGTATTAAATTCGGATGCAATTTCTGTGTTTCATCGTCAATACGATGGTCCAAGGGATACAGTAAACCTGTAAGAAGCATCGGAATCTAAAACTGGACTCACAGGAGAGGTTCAAATCATAGAAAGTTAGAGTGTCAGTCGTCTTGTACTTAAGTCGGCATTGTGCCTTTTGAATTTAATTCCGATGCGATTTCTGTGTTTCATCGTCAATAAGGAGTTCCGAGGTATACAGTAAACCTGAAGTGAAGCATCAGAATGTAAAACTGGACTCACAGGAGAGGTTCAAATCATAGAAAGTTAGACTGTCATTCCTCTTGTACTTAATTCGGCATTGTGCCGTTTGTATTAAATTCGGATGCATTTTCTGTTATTTATCGTCAATAAGAAGGTCCAAGGTACACAGTAAACCTGAAGTGAAGCATCGGAATCTCAAACTGGACTCACAGGAGAGGTTCAAATCATAGAAAGTTAGAGTGTCAGTCCTCTTGTACATAAGTCGGCATTGTGCCTTTTGTATTAAATTCGGATGCAATTTCTGTGTTTCATCGTCAATAAGAAGGTCTAAGGGATACAGTAAACCTGAAGTGAAGCATCGAAATCTAAAACTGGACTCACAGGAGAGGTTCAAATCATAGAAATTGAGAGTGTCAGTCCTCTTGTACTTAAGTCGGCATTGTGCATTTTGTATTAAATTCGGATGCAATTTCTGTGTTTCATCGTCAATAAGAAGGTCTAAGGGATACAGTAAACTTGAAGTGATGCATCGGAATCTAAAACTGGACTCACAGGAGTGGTTCAAATCATAGAAAGTTAGAGTGTCAGTCCTCTTGTACTTAAGTCGGCATTGTGCCTTACGTATTAAATTCGGATGCAATTTCTGTGTTTCATCGTCAATGAGAAGGTCCAAGGGATACAGTAACCCTGAAGTGAAGCATCGGAATCTAAAACTGGACTCACAGGAGAGCTTCAAGTCAAAGAAAGTGAGAGTGTCAGTCCTCTTGTACTTAAGTCGGCATTGTGAATTTTGTATTAAATTCGGATAAAATTTCTGTGTTTCATCGTCAATAAGAAGGTTCAAGGGATGCAGTAAACCTGAAGTGAAGCATCGGAATCTAAAACTGGACTCACTGGGGAAGTTCAAATCATAGAAAGTTAAAGTGTCAGTCCTCTTGTACTTAAGTCTGCATTGTGCCTTTTGAATTTAATACCGATGCAATTTCTGTGTTTTATCGTCAATAAGAAGTTCCGAGGTATACAGTAAACCTGAAGTGAAGCATCGAAATCTAAAACTGGACTCAGAGGAGTGTTTCAAATCATAGAAGGTTAGAGTGTCAGTCCTCTTGTACTTTAGTCGGCATTGTGCCTTTTGTATTAAATTCGGATTCAATTTCTGTGTTTCATCGTCAATAAGAAGATCCGAGGTATACAGTAAATCTGAAGTGAAGCATCGGAATCTAAAACTGGACTCACAGGAGAGTTTCAAAACATAGTGTGAGAGTGTCAGTTCTCTTGCACTTAAGTCGGCATTGTGCCTTTTTTATTAAATTCGGATGCAATTTCCTTGTTTCATCGTCAATATGAAGGTACAAGGGATACAGTAAACCTGAAGTGAAGCATCGGAATCTAAAACTGGACTCACAGGAGAGGTTCAAATCATAGAAAGTGAGAGTGTCAGTCCTCTTGTACTTAAGTCGGCATTGTGCCATTTGTATTAAATTCGGATGCAATTTCTGTGTTTCATCGTCAAGAAGAAGGTCCAAGGGCTACAGTAAATCTGAAGTGAAGCATCGGAATCTAAAACTGGACTCACAGGAGAGGTTCTTATCATAGAAAGTTAGAGTGTCTGTCCTCTTGTACTTATGTCGGCATTGTGCCATTTATATTAAATTCGGATGCAATTTCTGTGTTTCATCGTCAATAAGAAGGTCCAAGGGATACAGCAAACCTGAAGTGAAGCATCGGAATCTAAAACTGGACTCACAGGTGAGGTTCATATCATAGAAAGTTAGAGTGTCAGTCGTGTTGTACTTAAGTCGGCATTGTGCCTTTTGTATTAAATTCGGATGCAATTTCTGTTATTCATCGTCAATAAGACGGTCGAAGGTACACAGTAAACCTGAAGTGAAGCAACGGAATCTAAAACTGAATTCACGGGAGAGGTCCAAATCATAGAAAGTGATAGTGTCAGTCCTCTAGTACTTAAGTCGGCTTTGTGCCTTTTGTATTAAATTCGGATGCAATTTCTGTGTTTCATCGTCAATAAGAAGGTCCAAGGTATAAAGGAAACCTGAAGTGAAGCATCGGAATCTAAAACTGGACTCACAGGAGATGTTCAAATCATAGAAAGTTAGAGTGTCATTTCTCTTGTACTTATGTCGGCATTGTGCCTTTTGTAGTAAATTTGGATGCAATTTCTTTGTTTCATCGTCAACAAGAAGGTACAAGGGATACAGTAAACCTGAAGTGAAGCATCGGAATCTAAAACTGGACTCACAGCAGAGGTTCAGATCATAGAAAGTCAGAGTGTCAGTCCTCTTGTACTTAAGATGGCATTGTGCCTTTTGTATTAAATTCGGATGCAATTTCTGTGATTCATTGTCAATAAGAAGGTCCAAGGTATAAAGGGAACCTGAAGTGAAGCATCGGAATGCAAAACTGGACTCACAGGAGAGGTTCAGATCATAGAAAGTTAGAGTGTTAGTCCTTTTGTACTTAAGTCGGCCTTGTGCCTTTTGTATTAAATTCGGATGCAATATCTTAGATTCATCGTCAATGAGAGGGTACAAGGGATACAGTAAACCTGAAGTGAAGCATCGGAATCTAAAACTGGACTCACAGGAGAGGTTCAAATCGTAGAAAGTGAGAGTGTCAGTCCTCTTGTACTTAAGTCGGCATTGTGCCTTTTGTATTAAATTCGGATGCAATTTCTGTGTTTCATCGTCAATAAGACGGTCCAAAGGATACAGTAAACATGAAGTGAAGCATCGGAATCTAAAACTGGACTCACAGGACAGGTTCAAATCATAGAAAGTTAGAGTGTCAGTCCTCTAGTACTTAAGTCGGCATTGTGCCTTTTGTATTAAATTCGGATGCAATTTCTGTGTTTCATCGTCAATAAGAAGGGCCAAGGGATACAGTAAACCTGAAGTGAAGCATCGGAATCTAAAACTTGACTCACAAGAGAGGTTCAAATCATAGATTGTTAGAGGGTCAGTCCTCCTGTACTTAAGTCGGCATTATGCCTTTTGAATTTAATTTCGATGTAATTTCTTTGTTTCATCGTCAATAAGAAGTTCCGAGGTAAACAGTAAACCTGAAGTGAAGCATCGGAATCTAAAACAGGACTCACAGGAGTGTTCAAATCATAGAAAGTGAGAGTGTCAGTCCTCTTGTATTTAAGTTGGCATTGTGCCTTTTGTATTAAATTCGGATCCAATTTCTGTGATTCATTGTCAATAAGAAGGTCCTAGGTATACAGTAAACCTGAAGTAAAGCATGGGAATCTAAAACTGGACTCAGGGCAGAGGTTCAAAACATAGCAACTTAGAGTGTCAGTCCTCTTAAACTAACGTCGGCATTGGGATTTTTATATTAAATTCGGATGCAATTTCTGTGTTTCATCGTCAATAAGAAGGTCCAAGGGATACAGTAAACCCGAAGTGAAGCATCGGAATCTAAAACTGGACTCACAGGAGAGGTTCAAATCATAGAAAGTTAGAGTGTCAGTCCTCTTGTACATAAGTCGGCACTGGGCCTTTTGTATTAAATTCGGATGCAATATCTGTCTTTCATCGTCAATTCGATGGTCCAAGGGATACAGTAAACCTGTAGTGAAGCATCGGAATCTAAAACTGGACTCACAGGAGAGGTTCAAATCATAGAAAGTTAGAGTGTCAGTCGTCTTGTACTTAAGTCGGCATTGTGCCTTTTGAATTTAATTCCGATGCGATTTTTGTGTTTCATCGTCAATAAGGAGTTCCGAGGTATACAGTAAACCTGAAGTGAAGCATCAGAAGCTAAAACTGGACTCACAGGAGAGGTTCAAATCATAGAAAGTTAGACTGTCATTCCTCTTGTACTTAATTCGGCATTGTGCCGTTTGTATTAAATTCGGATGCATATTCTGTTATTTATCGTCAATAAGAAGGTCCAAGGTACACAGTAAACCTGAAGTGAAGCATCGGAATCTCAAACTGGACTCACAGGAGAGGTTCAAATCATAGAAAGTTATAGTGTCAGTCCTCTTGTACATAAGTCGGCATTGTGCCTTTTGTATTTAATTCGGATGCAATATCTGTGTTTCATCGTCAATAAGATGGTACAAGGGATACAGCAAACCTGAAGTGAAGCATCGGAATCTAAAACTGAACTCACAGGAGAGGTTCAAAGCATAGAAAGTGAGAGTGTCAGTCCTCTTGTACTTAAGTCAGCATTGTGCCTTTTGTATTAAATTCGGATGCAATTTCTGTGTCACATCGTCAATAAGATGGTCCAAGGGATTCAGTAAACCTGAAGTGAAGCATCGAAATCTAAAACTGGACTCACAGGACAGGTTCAAATCATAGAAAGTGAGAGAGTAGTCCTCTTGTACTTAAGTCGGCATTGTGCATTTTGTATTAAATTCGGATGCAATTTCTGTGTTTCATCGTCAATAAGAAGGTCTAAGGGATACAGTAAACCAGAAGTGAAGCATCGGAATCTAAAACTGGACTCACAGGAGTGGTTCAAATCATAGAAAGTTAGAGTGTCAGTCCTCTTGTACTTAAATCGGCATTGTGCCTTATGTATTAAATTCGGATGCAATTTCTGTGTTTCATCGTCAATAAGAAGGTCCAAGGGATACAGTAACCCTGAAGTGAAGCATCGGAATCTAAAACTGGACTCACAGGAGAGCTTCAAGTCATAAAAAGTGAGAGTGTCAGTCCTTTTGTACTTAAGTCGGCATTGTGAATTTTGTATTAAATTCGGATACAATTTCTGTGTTTCATCGTCAATAAGAAGGTTCAAGGGATGCAGTAAACCTGAAGTGAAGCATCGGAATCTAAAACTGGACTCACTGGAGAAGTTCAAATCATAGATTGTTAGAGTGTCAGTCCTCCTGTACTTAAGTCGGCATTATGCCTTTTGAATTTAATTTCGATGTAATTTCTTTGTTTCATCGTCAATAAGAAGTTCCGAGGTATACAGTAAACCTGAAGTGAAGCATCGGAATCTAAAACAGGACTCACAGGAGAGGTTCAAATCATAGAAAGTGAGAGTGTCAGTCCTCTTGTATTTAAGTTGGCATTGTGCCTTTTGTATTAAATTCGGATGCAATTTCTGTGTTTCTTCGTCAATAAGAAGGTCCAAGGGATACAGTAAACCTGAAGTGAAGCATCGGAATCTATCACTGGACTCACAGGAGAGGTTCAAATCATAGAAATTTTGAGTGTCAGTCCTGTTGAACTGAAGTCGGCATTGTGCCTTTCGTATAAAATTCGGATGCTATTTCTGGGTTTCATCGTCAATAAGAAGGTCCATGGGATACAGTAACCCTGAATTGAAGCATCGCAATCTAACACTTGACTCACTGGAGAGGTTCAAATCATAGAAAGTTAGAGTGTCAGTCCACTTGCACTTAAGTCGGCATTGTGCCGTTTGTATTAAATTCGGATGCAATTTCTGTGCTTCATCGTCAATAAGAAGATCCAAGGGATACAGTTAACCTGACGTGAGGCATCGGAATCTAAAACTGGTCCCACAGGAGAGGTTCAAATCATAGAAACTTAGAGTGTCAGTCCTCTTGTACTTAAGTCGGCATTGTGCCTTTTGTATTAAATTCGGATGCATTTTCTGTTTTTCATCGTCAGTAAGAAGGTCCTAGGTATACAGTAAACCTGAAGTAAAGCATGGGAATCTAAAACTGGACTCAGGGCAGAGGTTCAAAACATAGAAACTGAGAGTGTCAGTCCTCTTAAACTTAAGTCGGCATTGGGATTTTTATATTAAATTCGGATGCAATTTCTGTGTTTCATCGTCAATAAGAAGGTCCAAGGGATACAGTAAACCCGAAGTGAAGCATCGGAATCTAAAACTGGACTCACAGGAGAGGTTCAAATCATAGAAAGTTAGAGTGTCAGTCCTCTTGTACATAAGTCGGCACTGGGCTTTTTGTATTAAATTCGGATGCAATATCTGTGTTTCATCGTCAATTCGATGGTCCAAGGGATACAGTAAACCTGTAGTGAAGCATCGGAATCTAAAACTGGACTCACAGGAGAGGTTCAAATCATAGAAAGTTAGAGTGTCAGTCGTCTTGTACTTAAGTCGGCATTGTGCCTTTTGAATTTAATTCCGATGCGATTTTTGTGTTTCATCGTCAATAAGGAGTTCCGAGGTATACAGTAAACCTGAAGTGAAGCATCAGAATCTAAAACTGGACTCACAGGAGAGGTTCAAATCATAGAAAGTTGGACTGTCATTCCTCTTGTACTTAATTCGGCATTGTGCCGTTTGTATTAAATTCGGATGCATATTCTGTTATTTATCGTCAATAAGAAGGTCCACGGTACACAGTAAACCTGAAGTGAAGCATCGGAATCTCAAACTGGACTCACAGGAGAGGTTCAAATCATAGAAAGTTATAGTGTCAGTCCTCTTGTACATAAGTCGGCATTGTGCCTTTTGTATTAAATTCGGATGCAATATCTGTGTTTCATCGTCAATAAGAAGGTACAAGGGATACAGTAAACCTGAAGTGAAGCATCGGAATCTAAAACTGAACTCACAGGAGAGGTTCAAAGCATAGAAAGTGAGAGTGTCAGTCCTCTTGTACTTAAGTCAGCATTGTGCCTTTTGTATTAAATTCGGATGCAATTTCTTTGTCACATCGTCAATAAGATGGTCCAAGGGATACAGTAAACCTGAAGTGAAGCATCGAAATCTAAAACTGGATTCACAGGACAGGTTCAAATCATAGAAAGTGAGAGTGTCAGTCCTCTTGTACGTAAGTCGGCATTGTGCATTTTGTATTAAATTCGGATGCAATTTCTGTGTTTCATCGTCAATAAGAAGGTCTAAGGGATGCAGTAAACCTGAAGTGAAGCATCGGAATCTAAAACTGGACTCACTGGAGAAGTTAAAATCATAGAAAGTTAAAGTGTCGGTCCTCTTGTACTTAAGTCTGCATTGTGCCTTTTGAATTTAATACCGATGCAATATCTGTGTTTTATCGTCAATAAGAAGTTCCGAGGTATACAGTAAATCTGAAGTGAACCATCGAAATCTAAAACTGGACTCACAGGAGAGGTTCAAATCATAGAAAGTTAGAGTGTCAGTCCTCTTGTACTTAAGTCGGCATTGTGCCTTTTGTATTAAATTCGGATGCAATTTCTGTGTTTCATCGTCAATAAGAAGTTCCAAGGTACACAGTAAACCTGAAGTGAAGCATCGGAATCTAAAACTGGACTCACAGGAATGGTTCAAATCATAGAATGTGAGAGTGTCAGTCCTCTTGTACTTAAGTCGGCATTGTGCCTTTTGTATTAAATTCGGATGCAATTTCTGTGTTTCATTGTCAATTAGAAGGTCCAAGGTATAAAGGAAACCTGAAGTGAAGCATCGGAATGTAAAACTGGACTCACAGGAGAGGTTCAAATCATAGAAAGTTAGAGTGTCAGTCCACTTGCACTTAAGTCGGCATTGTGCCGTTTGTATTAAATTCGGATGCAATTTCTGTGCTTCATTGTCAATAAGAAGGTCCTAGATATACAGTAAACCAGAAGTAAAGCATCGGAATCTAAAACTGGACTCAGGGCAGAGGTTCAAAACATAGAAACTTATAGTGTCAGTCCTCTTGTACTTAAGTCGGCATTGGGATTTTTATATTAAATTCGGATGCAATTTCTGTGTTTCATCGTCAATAAGAAGGTCCAAGGGATACAGTAAACCCGAAGTGAAGCATCGGAATCTAAAACTGGACTCGAGGGAGAGGTTCAAATCATAGAAAGATAGAGTGTCAGTCCTCTTGTACTTAAGTCGGCATTGTGCCTTTTGTATTAAATTCGGATGCAATTTCTTTGTTTCATCGTCAATAAGAAGGTACAAGGGATACAGTTAACCTGAAGTGAAGCATCGGAATCTAAAACTGGACTCACAGGAGAGGTTCATATCATAGAAAGTGAGAGTGTCAGTCCTCTTGTACATAAGTCTGCTTTGTGCCATTTGTATTAAATTCGAATGCAATTTCTGTGATTCATCGTCAATAAGAAGGTCCAAGGGCTACAGTAAACCTGAAGTGAAGCATCGGAATCTAAAACTGGACTCACAGGAGAGGTTCTTATCATAGAAAGTTAGAGTGTCAGTCCTCTTGTACTTAAGTCGGCATTGTGCCTTTTATATTTAATTCGGATGCAATTTCTGTGTTTCATCGTCAATAAGAAGGTCCAAGGGATACAGCAAACCTGAAGTGAAGCATCGGAATCTAAAACTGGACTCACAGGTGAGGTTCATATCATAGAAAGTTAGAGTGTCAGTCGTGTTGTACTTAAGTCGGCATTGTGCCTTTTGCATTAAATTCGGATGCAATTTCTGTTATTCATCGTCAATAAGACGGTCCAAGGTACACAGTAAACCTGAAGTGAAGCAACGGAATCTAAAACTGAATTCACAGGAGAGGTTCAAATCATAGAAAGTGAGAGTGTCAGTCCTCTGGTACTTAAGTCGGCTTTGTGACTTTTGTATTAAATTCGGATGCAATTTCTGTGTTTCATCGTCAATAAGAAGGTCCAAGGTATAAAGGAAACCTGAAGTGAAGCATCGGAATCTAAAACTGGACTCACAGGAGATGTTCAAATCATAGAAAGATAGAGTGTCATTCCTCTTGTACTTAAGTCGGCATTGTGCCTTTTGTATTAAATTTGGATGCAATTTCTTTGTTTCATCGTCAATATGAAGGTACAAGGGATACAGTAAGCCTGAAGTGAAGCATCGGAATCTAAAACTGGACTCACAGGAGAGGTTCAAATCATAGAAAGTTAGAGTGTCAGTCGTCTTGTACTTATGTCGGCATTATGCCTTTTGAATTTAATTCCGATGCGATTTTTGTGTTTCATCGTCAATAAGGAGTTCCGAGGTATACAGTAAACCTGAAGTGAAGCATCAGAATCTAAAACTGGACTCACAGGAGAGGTTCAAATCATAGAAAGTTGGACTGTCATTCCTCTTGTACTTAATTTGGCATTGTGCCGTTTGTATTAAATTCGGATGCATATTCTGGTATTTATCGTCAATAAGAAGGTCCAAGGTACACAGTAAACCTGAAGTGAAGCATCGGAATCTCAAACTGGACTCACAGGAGAGGTTCAAATCATAGAAAGTTATAGTGTCAGTCCTCTTGTACATAAGTCGGCATTGTGCCTTTTGTATTAAATTCGGATGCAATATCTGTGTTTCATCGTCAATAAGAAGGTACAAGGGATACAGTAAACCTGAAGTGAAGCATCGGAATCTAAAACTGAACTCACAGGAGAGGTTCAAAGCATAGAAAGTGAGAGTGTCAGTCCTCTTGTACTTAAGTCAGCATTGTGCCTTTTGTATTAAATTCGGATGCAATTTCTGTGTCACATCGTCAATAAGATAGTCCAAGGGATACAGTAAACCTGAAGTGAAGCATCGAAATCTAAAACTGGCCTCACAGGACAGGTTCAAATCATAGAAAGTGAGAGTGTCAGTCCTCTTGTACTTAAGTCGGCATTGTGCATTTTGTATTAAATTCGGATGCAATTTCTGTGTTTCATCGTCAATAAGAAGGTCTAAGGGATGCAGTAAACCTGAAGTGAAGCATCGGAATCTAAAACTGGACTCACTGGAGAAGTTCTAATCATAGAAAGTTAAAGTGTCAGTCCTCTTGTTCTTAAGTCTGCATTGTGCCTTTTGAATTTAATACCGATGCAATTTCTGTGTTTTATCGTCAATAAAAAGTTCCGAGGTATACAGTAAACCTGAAGTGAAGCATCGAAATCTAAAACTGGACTCACAGGAGAGGTTCAAATCATAGAAAGTTAGAGTGTCAGTCCTCTTGTACTTAAGTCGGCATTGTGCCTTTTGTATTAAATTCGGATGCAATTTCTGTGTTTCATCGTCAATAAGAAGTTCCAAGGTACACAGTAAACCTGAAGTGAAGCATCGGAATCTAAAACTGGACTCACAGGAATGGTTCAAATCATAGAATGTGAGAGTGTCAGTCCTCTTGTACTTAAGTCGGCATTGTGCCTTGTGTATTAAATTCGGATGCAATTTCTGTGTTTCATTGTCAATTAGAAGGTCCAAGGTATAAAGGAAATCTGAAGTGAAGCATCGGAATGTAAAACTGGACTCACAGGAGAGGTTTAAATCATAGAAAGTTAGAGTGTCAGTCCACTTGCACTTAAGTCGGCATTGTGCCGTTTGTATTAAATTCGGATGCAATTTCTGTGCTTCATTGTCAATAAGAAGGTCCTAGATATACAGTAAACCAGAAGTAAAGCATCGGAATCTAAAACTGGACTCAGGGCAGAGGTTCAAAACATAGAAACTTATAGTGTCAGTCCTCTTGTACTTAAGTCGGCATTGGGATTTTTATATTAAATTCGGATGCAATTTCTGTGTTTCATCGTCAATAAGAAAGTCCAAGGGATACAGTAAACCCGAAGTGAAGCATCGGAATCTAAAACTGGACTCGCAGGAGAGGTTCAAATCATAGAAAGTTAGAGTGTCAGTCCTCTTGTACTTAAGTCGGCATTGTGCCTTTTGTATTAAATTCGGATGCAATTTCTTTGTTTCATCGTCAATAAGAAGGTACAAGGGATACAGTTAACCTGAAGTGAAGCATCGGAATCTAAAACTGGACTCACAGGAGAGGTTCATATCATAGAAAGTGAGAGTGTCAGTCCTCTTGTACATAAGTCTGCTTTGTGCCATTTGTATTAAATTCGAATGCAATTTCTGTGATTCATCGTCAATAAGAAGGTCCAAGGGCTACAGTAAACCTGAAGTGAAGCATCGGAATCTAAAACTGGACTCACAGGAGAGGTTCTTATCATAGAAAGTTAGAGTGTCAGTCCTCTTGTACTTAAGTCGGCATTGTGCCTTTTATATTAAATTCGGATGCAATTTCTGTGTTTCATCGTCAATAAGAAGGTCCAAGGGATACAGCAAACCTGAAGTGAAGCATCGGAATCTAAAACTGGACTCACAGGTGAGGTTCATATCATAGAAAGTTAGAGTGTCAGTCGTGTTGTACTTAAGTCGGCATTGTGCCTTTGCATTAAATTCGGATGCAATTTCTGTTATTCATCGTCAATAAGACGGTCCAAAGTACACAGTAAACCTGAAGTGAAGCAACGGAATCTAAAACTGAATTCACAGGAGAGGTTCAAATCATAGAAAGTGAGAGTGTCAGTCCTCTGGTACTTAAGTCGGTTTTGTGACTTTTGTATTAAATTCGGATGCAATTTCTGTGTTTCATCGTCAATAAGAAGGTCCAAGGTATAAAGGAAACCTGAAGTGAAGCATCGGAATCTAAAACTGGACTCACAGGAGATGTTCAAATCATAGAAAGATAGAGTGTCATTCCTCTTGTACTTAAGTCGGCATTGTGCCTTTTGTATTAAATTTGGATGCAATTTCTTTGTTTCATCGTCATTATGAAGGTACAAGGGATACAGTAAGCCTGAAGTGAAGCATCGGAATCTAAAACTGGACTCACAGGAGAGGTTCAAATCATAGAAAGTTTGAGTGTCAGTCGTCTTGTACTTAAGTCGGCATTATGCCTTTTGAATTTAATTCCGATGCGATTTTTGTGTTTCATCGTCAATAAGGAGTTCCGAGGTATACAGTAAACCTGAAGTGAAGCATCAGAATCTAAAACTGGACTCACAGGAGAGGTTCAAATCATAGAAAGTTGGACTGTCATTCCTCTTGTACTTAATTTGGCATTGTGCCGTTTGTATTAAATTCGGATGCATATTCTGGTATTTATCGTCAATAAGAAGGTCCAAGGTACACAGTAAACCTGAAGTGAAGCATCGGAATCTCAAACTGGACTCACAGGAGAGGTTCAAATCATAGAAAGTTATAGTGTCAGTCCTCTTGTACATAAGTCGGCATTGTGCCTTTTGTATTAAATTCGGATGCAACATCTGTGTTTCATCGTCAATAAGAAGGTACAAGGGATACAGTAAACCTGAAGTGAAGCATCGGAATCTAAAACTGAACTCACAGGAGAGGTTCAAAGCATAGAAAGTGAGAGTGTCAGTCCTCTTGTACTTAAGTCAGCATTGTGCCTTTTGTATTAAATTCGGATGCAATTTCTGTGTCACATCGTCAATAAGATGGTCCAAGGGATACAGTAAACCTGAAGTGAAGCATCGAAATCTAAAACTGGCCTCACAGGACAGGTTCAAATCATAGAAAGTGAGAGTGTCAGTCCTCTTGTACTTAAGTCGGCATTGTGCATTTTGTATTAAATTCGGATGCAATTTCTGTGTTTCATCGTCAATAAGAAGGTCTAAGGGATGCAGTAAACCTGAAGTGAAGCATCGGAATCTAAAACTGGACTCACTGGAGAAGTTCTAATCATAGAAAGTTAAAGTGTCAGTCCTCTTGTTCTTAAGTCTGCATTGTGCCATTTGAATTTAATACCGATGCAATTTCTGTGTTTTATCGTCAATAAAAAGTTCCGAGGTATACAGTAAACCTGAAGTGAAGCATCGAAATCTAAAACTGGACTCACAGGAGTGTTTCAAATCATAGAAGGTTAGAGTGTCAGTCCTCTTGTACTTAAGTCGGCATTGTGCCTTTTGTATTAAATTCGGATGCAATTTCTGTGTTTCATCGTCAATAAGAAGATCCGAGGTATACAGTAAACCTGAAGAGAAGCATCGGAATCTAAAACTGGACTCACAGGAGAGGTTCAAAACATAGTGTGAGAGTGTCAGTCCTCTTGCACTTAAGCCGGCATTGTGCCTTTTTTATTAAATTCGGATGCAATTTCTGTCTTTCATCGTCAATGAGAAGGTCCAAGGGATACAGTAAACCTGAAGTGAAGCATCGGAATCTAAAACTGGACTCACAGGAGAGGTTCAAATCATAGAAAGTAAGAGTGTCAGTCCTCTTGTACTTAAGTCGGCATTGTGCCTTTTGTATTAAATTCGGATGCAACTTCTGTGTTTCATCGTCAATAAGAAGTTCCAAGGGATACAGTAACCCTGAAGTGAAGCATCGGAATCTAAAACTGGACTCACAGGTGAGGTTCAACTCATAGAAAGTGAGAGTGTCAGTCCTCTTGTACTTAAGTCGGCATTGTGCCCTTTTCTATTAAATTCGGATACAATTTCTGTGTTTCATCGTCAATAAGAAGGTTCAAGGGATACCGTAAACCTGAAGTGAAGCATCGGAATCTAAGACTGGACTCACAGGAGAGGTTCCAATCATAGAAAGTTAAAGTGCCAGTCCACTTGTACTTAAGTCTGCATTTTGCCTTTTGAATTTAATTCCGATGCAATTTCTGTGTTTCATCGTCAATCAGAAGTTACGAGGTATACAGTAAATCTGAAGTGAACCATCGAAATCTAAAACTGGACTCACAGGAGAGGTTCAAATCATAGAAAGTTAGAGTGTCAGTCCTCTTGTACTTAAGTCTGCATTGTGCCTTTTGAATTTAATACCGATGCAATTTCTGTGTTTTATCGTCAATAAAAAGTTCCGAGGTATACAGTAAACCTGAAGTGAAGCATCGAAATCTAAAACTGGACTCACAGGAGTGTTTCAAATCATAGAAGGTTAGAGTGTCAGTCCTCTTGTACTTAAGTCGGCATTGTGCCTTTTGTATTAAATTCGGATGCAATTTCTGTGTTTCATCGTCAATAAGAAGATCCGAGGTATACAGTAAACCTGAAGAGAAGCATCGGAATCTAAAACTGGACTCACAGGAGAGGTTCAAAACATAGTGTGAGAGTGTCAGTCCTCTTGCACTTAAGCCGGCATTGTGCCTTTTTTATTAAATTCGGATGCAATTTCTGTCTTTCATCGTCAATGAGAAGGTCCAAGGGATACAGTAAACCTGAAGTGAAGCATCGGAATCTAAAACTGGACTCACAGAAGAGGTTCAAATCATAGAAAGTAAGAGTGTCAGTCCTCTTGTACTTAAGTCGGCATTGTGCCGTTTGTATTAAATTCGGATGCAATTTCTGTGCTTCATTGTCAATAAGAAGGTCCTAGGTATACAGTAAACCTGAAGTAAAGCATCGGAATCTAAAACTGGACTCAGGGCAGAGGTTCAAAACATAGAAACTTAGAGTGTCAGTCCTCTTGTACTTAAGTCGGCATTGGGATTTTTATATTAAATTCGGATGCAATTTCTGTGTTTCATCGTCAATAAGAAGGTCCAAGGGATACAGTAAACCCGAAGTGAAGCATCGGAATCTAAAACTGGACTCGCAGGAGAGGTTCAAATCATAGAAAGTTAGAGTGTCTGTCCTCTTGTACTTAAGCCGGCATTGTGCCTTTTGTATTAAATTCGGATGCAATTTCTTTGTTTCATCGTCAATAAGAAGGTACATGGGATACAGTTAACCTGAAGTGAAGAATCGGAATCTAAAACTGGACTCACAGGAGAGGTTCATATCATAGAAAGTGAGAGTGTCAGTCCTCTTGTACTTAAGTCGGCTTTGTGCCATTTGTATTAAATTCGAATGCAATTTCTGTGTTTCATCGTCAATAAGAAGGTCCAAGGGCTACAGTAAGCCTGAAGTGAAGCATCGGAATCTAAAACTGGACTCACAGGAGAGGTTCTTATCATAGAAAGTTAGAGTGTCAGTCCTCTTGTACTTAAGTCGGCATTGTGCCTTTTATATTAAATTCGGATGCAATTTCTGTGTTTCATCGTCAATAAGAAGGTCCAAGGGATACAGCAAACCTGAAGTGAAGGATCGGAATCTAAAACTGGACTCACAGGTGAGGTTCATATCATAGAAAGTTAGAGTGTCAGTCGTGTTGTACTTAAGTCGGCATTGTGCCTTTTGCATTAAATTCGGATGCAATTTCTGTTATTCATCGTCAATAAGACGGTCCAAGGTACACAGTAAACCTGAAGTGAAGCAACGGAATCTAAAACTGAATTCACAGGAGAGGTTCAAATCATAGAAAGTGAGAGTGTCAGTCCTCTGGTACTTAAGTCGGTTTTGTGACTTTTGTATTAAATTCGGATGCAATTTCTGTGTTTCATCGTCAATAAGAAGGTCCAAGGTATAAAGGAAACCTGAAGTGAAGCATCGGAATCTAAAACTGGACTCACAGGAGATGTTCAAATCAAAGAAAGATAGAGTGTCATTCCTCTTGTACTTAAGTCGGCATTGTGCCTTTTGTATTAAATTTGGATGCAATTTCTTTGTTTCATCGTGATTATGAAGGTACAAGGGATACAGTAAGCCTGAAGTGAAGCATCGGAATCTAAAACTGGACTCACAGGAGAGGTTCAAATCATAGAAAGTTAGAGTGTCAGTCGTCTTGTACTTAAGTCGGCATTATGCCTTTTGAATTTAATTCCGATGCGATTTTTGTGTTTCATCGTCAATAAGGAGTTCCGAGGTATACAGTAAACCTGAAGTGAAGCATCAGAATCTAAAACTGGACTCACAGGAGAGGTTCAAATCATAGAAAGTTGGACTGTCATTCCTCTTGTACTTAATTTGGCATTGTGCCGTTTGTATTAAATTCGGATGCATATTCTGGTATTTAACGTCAATAAGAAGGTCCAAGGTACACAGTAAACCTGAAGTGAAGCATCGGAATCTCAAACTGGACTCACAGGAGAGGTTCAAATCATAGAAAGTTATAGTGTCAGTCCTCTTGTACATAAGTCGGCATTGTGCCTTTTGTATTAAATTCGGATGCAATATCTGTGTTTCATCGTCAATAAGAAGGTACAAGGGATACAGTAAACCTGAAGTGAAGCATCGGAATCTAAAACTGAACTCACAGGAGAGGTTCAAAGCATAGAAAGTGAGAGTGTCAGTCCTCTTGTACTTAAGTCAGCATTGTGCCTTTTGTATTAAATTCGGATGCAATTTCTGTGTCACATCGTCAATAAGATGGTCCAAGGGATACAGTAAACCTGAAGTGAAGCATCGAAATCTAAAACTGGCCTCACAGGACAGGTTCAAATCATAGAAAGTGAGAGTGTCAGTCCTCTTGTACTTAAGTCGGCATTGTGCATTTTGTATTAAATTCGGATGCAATTTCTGTGTTTCATCGTCAATAAGAAGGTCTAAGGGATGCAGTAAACCTGAAGTGAAGCATCGGAATCTAAAACTGGACTCACTGGAGAAGTTCTAATCATAGAAAGTTAAAGTGTCAGTCCTCTTGTTCTTAAGTCTGCATTGTGTCATTTGAATTTAATACCGATGCAATTTCTGTGTTTTATCGTCAATAAAAAGTTCCGAGGTATACAGTAAACCTGAAGTGAAGCATCGAAATCTAAAACTGGACTCACAGGAGTGTTTCAAATCATAGAAGGTTAGAGTGTCAGTCCTCTTGTACTTAAGTCGGCATTGTGCCTTTTGTATTAAATTCGGATGCAATTTCTGTGTTTCATCGTCAATAAGAAGATCCGAGGTATACAGTAAACCTGAAGAGTAGCATCGGAATCTAAAACTGGACTCACAGGAGAGGTTCAAAACATAGTGTGAGAGTGTCAGTCCTCTTGCACTTAAGCCGGCATTGTGCCTTTTTTATTAAATTCGGATGCAATTTCTGTCTTTCATCGTCAATGAGAAGGTCCAAGGGATACAGTAAACCTGAAGTGAAGCATCGGAATCTAAAACTGGACTCACAGGAGAGGTTCAAATCATAGAAAGTAAGAGTGTCAGTCCTCTTGTACTTAAGTCGGCATTGTGCCTTTTGTATTAAATTCGGATGCAACTTCTGTGTTTCATCGTCAATAAGAAGTTCCAAGGGATACAGTAACCCTGAAGTGAAGCATCGGAATCTAAAACTGGACTCACAGGTGAGGTTCAACTCATAGAAAGTGAGAGTGTCAGTCCTCTTGTACTTAAGTCGGCATTGTGCCCTTTTCTATTAAATTCGGATACAATTTCTGTGTTTCATCGTCAATAAGAAGGTTCAAGGGATACCGTAAACCTGAAGTGAAGCATCGGAATCTAAAACTGGACTCATAGGAGAGGTTCCAATCATAGAAAGTTAAAGTGCCAGTCCACTTGTACTTAAGTCTGCATTGTGCCTTTTGAATTTAATTCCGATGCAATTTCTGTGTTTCATCGTCAATCAGAAGTTACGAGGTATACAGTAAATCTGAAGTGAACCATCGAAATCTAAAACTGGACTCACAGGAGAGGTTCAAATCATAGAAAGTTAGAGTGTCAGTCCTCTTGTACTTAAGTCTGCATTGTGCCTTTTGAATTTAATACCGATGCATTTTCTGTGTTTTATCGTCAATAAAAAGTTCCGAGGTATACAGTAAACCTGAAGTGAAGCATCGAAATCTAAAACTGGACTCACAGGAGTGTTTCAAATCATAGAAGGTTAGAGTGTCAGTCCTCTTGTACTTAAGTCGGCATTGTGCCTTTTGTATTAAATTCGGATGCAATTTCTGTGTTTCATCGTCAATAAGAAGATCCGAGGTATACAGTAAACCTGAAGAGAAGCATCGGAATCTAAAACTGGACTCACAGGAGAGGTTCAAAACATAGTGTGAGAGTGTCAGTCCTCTTGCACTTAAGCCGGCATTGTGCCTTTTTTATTAAATTCGGATGCAATTTCTGTCTTTCATCGTCAATGAGAAGGTCCAAGGGATACAGTAAACCTGAAGTGAAGCATCGGAATCTAAAACTGGACTCACAGGAGAGGTTCAAATCATAGAAAGTAAGAGTGTCAGTCCTCTTGTACTTAAGTCGGCATTGTGCCGTTTGTATTAAATTCGGATGCAATTTCTGTGCTTCATTGTCAATAAGAAGGTCCTAGGTATACAGTAAACCTGAAGTAAAGCATCGGAATCTAAAACTGGACTCAGGGCAGAGGTTCAAAACATAGAAACTTAGAGTGTCAGTCCTCTTGTACTTAAGTCGGCATTGGGATTTTTATATTAAATTCGGATGCAATTTCTGTGTTTCATCGTCAATAAGAAGGTCCAAGGGATACAGTAAACCCGAAGTGAAGCATCGGAATCTAAAACTGGACTCGCAGGAGAGGTTCAAATCATAGAAAGTTAGAGTGTCTGTCCTCTTGTACTTAAGCCGGCATTGTGCCTTTTGTATTAAATTCGGATGCAATTTCTTTGTTTCATCGTCAATAAGAAGGTACATGGGATACAGTTAACCTGAAGTGAAGAATCGGAATCTAAAACTGGACTCACAGGAGAGGTTCATATCATAGAAAGTGAGAGTGTCAGTCCTCTTGTACTTAAGTCGGCTTTGTGCCATTTGTATTAAATTCGAATGCAATTTCTGTGTTTCATCGTCAATAAGAAGGTCCAAGGGCTACAGTAAGCCTGAAGTGAAGCATCGGAATCTAAAACTGGACTCACAGGAGAGGTTCTTATCATAGAAAGTTAGAGTGTCAGTCCTCTTGTACTTAAGTCGGCATTGTGCCTTTTATATTAAATTCGGATGCAATTTCTGTGTTTCATCGTCAATAAGAAGGTCCAAGGGATACAGCAAACCTGAAGTGAAGCATCGGAATCTAAAACTGGACTCACAGGTGAGGTTCATATCATAGAAAGTTAGAGTGTCAGTCGTGTTGTACTTAAGTCGGCATTGTGCCTTTTGCATTAAATTCGGATGCAATTTCTGTTATTCATCGTCAATAAGACGGTCCAAGGTACACAGTAAACCTGAAGTGAAGCAACGGAATCTAAAACTGAATTCACAGGAGAGGTTCAAATCATAGAAAGTGAGAGTGTCAGTCCTCTGGTACTTAAGTCGGCTTTGTGACTTTTGTATTAAATTCCTATGCAATTTCTGTGTTTCATCGACAATAAGAAGGTCCAAGGTATAAAGGAAACCAGAAGTGAAGCATCGGAATCTAAAACTGGACTCACAGGAGATGTTCAAATCATAGAAAGATAGAGTGTCATTCCTCTTGTACTTAAGTCGGCATTGTGCCTTTTGTATTAAATTTGGATGCAATTTCTTTGTTTCATCGTCAATATGAAGGTACAAGGGATACAGTTAGCCTGAAGTGAAGCATCGGAATCTAAAACTGGACTCACAGGAGAGGTTCAAATCATAGAAAGTGAGAGTGTCAGTCCTCTAGTACTTAAGACGGCATTGTGCCTTTGGAATTAAATTCGGATGCAATCCATGTGTTTCATCGTCTATAAGAAGGTCCAAGTTATTAAGGAAACCTGAAGTGAAGCATCGGAATCTAAAACTAGACTCACAGGAGAGGTTCAAATCATATAATGTTAGAGTGTCATTCCTCTTGTACTTAAGTCGGCATTGTGCCATTTGTATTAAATTTGGATGCAATTTCTTTGTTTCATCGTCAATAAGAAGGTACAAGAGATACAGTAAACCTGAAGTGAAGCATCGAAATCTAAAACTTTACTCACAGGAGAGGTTCAAATCATAGAAAGTGAGAGGGTCAGTCCTCTTGCACTTAAGTCGGCATTGTGCCTTTTGTATTAAATTCGATTGCAATTTCTGTGTTTCATCGTCAATAAGAAGGTCCAAGGGATACAGTAACCCTTAAGTGAAGCATCGGAATCTAAAACTGGACTCACAGGAGACGTTCAAATCATAGAAAGTGAGAGTGTCAGTCCTCTAGTATTTAACTCGGCTTTGTGCCTTTTGTATTAAATTTGGATGCAATTTCTTTGTTTCATCGCCAATAAGAAGGTACAAGGGATACACTAAACCTGAAGTGAGGCATGGGAATCTAAAACTGGACTCACAGGAGAGGTTCAAAGCATAGAAAGTGAGAGTGTCAGTCCTCTTGTACTTAAGTTAGCATTGTGCCTTTTGTATTAAATTCGGATAAAATTTCTGTGTTTCATCGTCAGTAATAAGGTCCAAGGATACAGTACACCTGAAGTGAAGCATCGGAATCCAAAACTAGACTCACAGGAGAGGTTCAAGTCATAGAAAGTGAGAGTGTCAGTCCTCTTGTACTTAAGTCGGCATTGTGCCTATTGTATTAAATTTGGATGCAATTTCTGTGTTTCATCGTCAATAAGATGGTCCAAGCGATACAGTAAACTTGAAGTGAAGCATCGGAATCTAAATCTGGACTCACAGGAGAGGTTCAAATCTCAGAAAGTTTGAGTGTCAGTCCTCTTGTACGTAAGTCGGCATTGTGCCATTAGTATTAAATTCGGATGCAATTTTTGTGTTTCATCGTCAATAAGAAGGTCCAAGGGATACAGTAAACCTGAAGTGAAGCATCGGAAACTAAAACTGGACTCACAGGAGAGTTTCAAATCATAGAAAGTTAGTGTGTCACTCCTCTTGTACTTAAGTCGGCATTGTGCCTTTTGTATTAAATTCGGATGCAATGTCTGTGTTTCATCGTCAATAAGAAGGTCCAAGGGATACAGTAACCCTTAAGTGAAGCATCGGAATCTAAAACTGGACTCACAGGAGTGGTTCAAATCATAGAAAGTTAGAGTGTCATTCCTCTTGTACTTAAATCGGCATTGTGCCATTTGTATTAAATTTGGATGCAATTTCTTTGTTTCATCGTCAATAAGAAGGTACAAGGGATACAGTAAACCGGAAGTGAAGCATCGGAATCTAAAACTGGACGCACAGGAGAGGTTCAAAACATAGAAAGTGAGAGTGTCAGTCCTCTTGTACTAAAGTCAGCATTGTGCCTTTTGTATTAAATTCGGATGCAATTTCAGTGTTTCATCGTCAATATACAGGTCCAAGGGATGCAGTAACCCTGAAGTGAAGCATCGGAATCTCAAACTGGACTCACAGGAGAAGTTCAAATCATAGAAAGTGAGAGGGTCAGTCCTCTTGTACTTAAGTCGGCATTTTGCCTTTTGTATTAAATTCTGATAAAATTTCTGTGTTTCAGCGTCAATAAAAAGGTACAAGGGATACAGTATACCTGAAGTGAAGCCTCGGAAACTAAAACTGGACTCACAGGAGAGGTTCAAATCATAGAAAGTTAGTGTGTCAGTCCTCTTGTACTTAAGTCGGCATTGTGCCTATTGTATGAAATTCGGATGCAATTTTTGTGTTTCATCGTCAATAAGAAGGTCCAAGGGATACAGTAAACCTGAAGTGAAGCATCGGAAACTAAAACTGGACTCACAGGAGAGGTTCAAATCATAGAAAGTTAGTGCGTCAGTCCTCTTGTACTTAAGTCGGCATTGTGCCTTTTGAATTTAATTGCGATGCAATTTCTGTGTTTCATCGTCCATAAGAAACTCCGAGGTATACAGTAAACCTGAAGTGAAGCATCGGAATCTAAAACTGGACTCGCAGGAGAGGTTCAAATCATAGAAAGTGAGAGTGTCAGTCCTCTTGTACTTAAGTCGGCATTGTGCCTTTTGTATTAAATTCGGATGCTATTTCTGTGTTTCATTGTCAATAAGGAGGTCCAAGGTATAAAGGAAACCTGAAGTGAAGCATCGGAATCTAAAACTGGACTCACAGGAGAGGTTCAAATCATTGAAAGTTAGAGTGACAGTCCTCATGTACTTATGTCGGCATTGTGCCTTTTGTATTAAATTCGGATGCAATTTCTTTGTTTCATCGTCAATAAGAAGGTACAAGGGATACAGTAAACCTTATGTGAAGCATCGGTATCCAAAACTGGACTCACAGGAGAGGTTCAAATCATAGAATGTGAGAGTGCCAGTCCTTTTGTACTTAAGATGGCATTGTGCCTTTTGTATTAAATTCGGATGCAATTTCTGTGTTTCATCGTCAATAAGAAGGTCCAAGGGATACAGTAAACCTGAAGTGAAGCGTCGGAGTCTAAAACTGGATTCACAGGAGAGGTTCAAATCATAGAAAGAGAGAGTGTCCGTCCTCTTCTGCTTAAATCGGCATTGTGATTTTGTATTAAATTCGGATTCAATTTCTGTGTTTCATCGTCAATACGAAGGTCCAAGGGATACAGTAAACCTCAAGTGAAGCATCGGAATCTAAAACTGGACTCACAGGAGAGGTTCAAATCATAGAAACTGAGAGCGTCATTCCTCTTGTACTTAAGTCGGCATTATGCCTATTGTATTAAATTCGGATGCAATTTCTGTGTTTCATCGTCAATAAGAAGGTCCAAGGGATACAGTAAACCTGAAGTAAAGTATCGGAATCTGAAACTGGACTCGCAGGAGAGGTTCAGATCATAGAAAGTGAGAATGTCAGTCCTCTTGTACTTAAGTCGGCATTGTGCCTTTTGAATTTAATTCCGATGCAATTTCTGTGCTTCATCGTCAATAAGAAGCTCCGAGGTATACAGTAAACCTGAAGTGAAGCATCGGAATCTAAAACTGGACTCAAAGGAGAGGTTCATATCATAGAAAGTTAGAGTGCCAGTCCTCTTGTACTTAATTCGGCATTGTGCCTTTTGTATTAAATTCGGATGCAAATTCTGTGTTTCATCGTCAATAAGAAGGCTCAAGGTATACAGTAAATCTGAAGTGAAGCATCGGAATCTAAAACTGGACTCGCAGGAGAGGTTCAGATCATAGAAAGTGAGAGTGTCAGTCCTCTTGTACTGAAGTCGGCATTGTGCCTTTTGTATTAAATTCGGTTGCAATTTCTGTGTTTCATTGTCAATATGGAGGTCCAAGGTATAAAGGAAACCTGACGTGAAGCATCGTAATCTAAAACTGGACTCAGAGGAGAGGTTCAAATCATAGAAAGTTAGAGTGTCAGTCCTCTTGTACTTAAGTCGGCATAGTGCCTTTGTATTAAATTCGGATGCAATTTCTTTGTTTCATCGTCAATAAGAATTTACAAGGGATACATTAAACCTTATGTGAAGCAACGGAATCAAAAACTAGACTCACATGAGAGGTTCAAATCTTTGAAAGTGAGAGTTTCAGTCCTCTTGTACTTAAGTCGGCATTGTGCCTTTTGTATTAAATTCGGATGCAATTTCCGTGTTTCATCGTCGATAAGAAGGTCCAAGGAATACAGTACACCTGAGGTGAAGCATCGGAATCTAAAACTGGACTCACAGGAGAGGTTCAAATCATAGAAAGTGAGAGTGTAAGTCTTTTTCTACTTAAGTCGGAATTGTGCCTTTTGTATTAAATTCGGATTCAATTTCTGTGTTTCATCGTCAATAAGAAGGTCCAAGGGATACAGTAAACCTCAAGTGAAGCATCGGAATCTAAAACTGGACTCACAGTAAAGGTTCAAATCATAGAAAGTTACAGTGTCAGTCCTCTTGTACTTAAGTCGGCATTATGCCTTTTGAATTTAATTCCGATGTAATTTCTGTGTTTCATCGTCAATAAGAAGTTCCGTGGTATACAGTAAACCTGAAGTGAAGCATCGGAATCTAAAACTGGACTCACAGATGAGGTTCAAATCAAAAAAAGTTAGAGTGTTAGTCCCCTTGTACTTAAGTCGGCATTGTGCCTTTTTTATTAAATTCGGATGCAATTTCTGTGTTTCATCGTCAATAAGAAGGTCCAAGGGATACAGTAAAACTGAAGTGAAGCATCGGAATCTAAAACTGGACTCACAGGAGAGGTTCAAATCATAGAAAGTTAGAGTGTCAGTTCTCTTGTACTTAAGTCGGCATTGTGCCTTTTGTATTAAATTCGGATGCAATATCTGTGTTTCATCGTCAATATTAAGATACAAGGTATACAGTAAACCTGAAGTGAAGCATCGGAATCTAAAACTGGTCCCACAGGAGAGGTTCAAATCATAGAAAGTTAGAGTGTCAGTCCTCTTGTACTTAAGTCGGCATATCGACTTTTGTATTGAATTCGGATGCAATTTCTGTGTTTCATCGTCAATAAGAAGGTTGAAGGGATACAGTAAACCTGAAGTGAAGCATCGGAATCTAAAACTGGACTCACAGGAGAGGTTCAAATCATTGAAAGCTAGAGTGTCAGTCCAAATGTACTTAAGTCGGCATTGTACCTTTTGTATTAAATACAGATGCAATTTCTTTGTTTCATCGTCAATAAGAAGGTACAGGGGATACAGTAAACCTTATGTGGAGCATCGGTATCCAAAACTGGACTCACAGGAGAGGTTCAAATCATAGAAAGTGAGAGCGCCAGTCCTCTTGTACTTAAGACGGCGTTGTGCCTTTTGTATTAAATTCGGATGCAATTTCTGTGTTTCATCGTCAATAAGAAGGTCCAAGGGATACAGTAAACCTGAAGTGAAGCGTCGGAATCTAAAACTGGACTCACAGGAGAGGTTCAAATCATAGAAACTGAGAGTGTCAGTCCTCTTCTACTTAAATCGGCATTGTGCCTTTTGTATTAAATTCGGATTCAATTTCTGTGTTTCATCGTCAATAAGAAGGTCCAAGGGATACAGTAAACCTCAAGTGAAGCATCGGAATCTAAAACTGGACTCACAGGAGAGGTTCAAATCATAGAAAGTTAGAGGGTCAGTCCTCCTGTACTTAAGTCGGCAATGTGCCTTTTGTATTAAATTCAGATGCAATTTCTGTGTTTCATCGTCAATAAGAAGGTCCAAGTGATACAGTAAACCTGTAGTGAAGCATCGGAATCTAAAACTGGACTCACAGGAGAGGTTCAAATCATAAAAAGTTAAAGTGTCAGTCCACTTGTACTTAAGTCGGCATTGTGCCTTTTGAATTTAATTCCGATACAATTTCTGTGTTTCATCGTCAATAAGAAGTTCCGAGGTATACAGTAAACCTGAAGTGAAGCATCGGAATCTAAAACTGGACTCACAGGAGAGGTTCAAATCATAGAAATTTAGAGTGTTAGTCCCCTTGTACTTAAGTCGGCATTGTGCCTTTTTTATTAAATTCGGATGCAATTTCTGTGTTTCATCGTCAATAAGAAGGTCAAAGGGATACACTAAGCCTGAAGTGAAGCATCGGAATCTAAAACTGGACTCACAGATGAGGTTCAAATCAAAAAAGTTAGAGTGTCAGTCCTCTTGTACTTAAGTCGGCATTATGCCTTTTGAATTTAATTCCGATGTAATTTCTGTGTTTCATCGTCAATAAGAAGTTCCGTGGTATACAGCAAACCTGAAGTGAAGCATCGCAATCTAAATCTGGACTCACAGGAGAGGTTCAAATCATAGAAATTAAGAGTGTTAGTCCCCTTGTACTTAAGTCGGCATTGTGCCTTTTTTATTAAATTCGGATGCAATTTCTGTCTTTCATCGTCAATAAGAAGGTCCAAGGGATACAGTAAAACTGAAGTGAAGCATCGGAATCTAAAACTGGACTCACAGGAGAGGTTCAAATCATAGAAAGTTAGAGAGTCAGTTCTCTTGTACTTAAGTCGGCATTGTGACTTTTGTATTAAATTCGGATGCAATACCTGTGTTTCATCGTCAACAAGAAGATACAAGGTATACAGTAAACCTGAAGTGAAGCATCGGAATCTAAAACTGGTCCCACAGGAGAGGTTCAAATCATAGAAAGTTAGAGTGTCAGTCCTCTTGTACTTAAGTCGGCATATCGACTTTTGTATTGAATTCGGATGCAATTTCTGTGTTTCATCGTCAATAAGAAGTTAGAAGGGATACAGTAAACCTGAAGTGAAGCATCGGAATCTAAAACTGGACTCACAGGAGAGGTTCAAATCATAGAAAGTTAGAGTGTCATTCCTCATGTACTTAAGTCGGCATTGTACCTTTTGTATTAAATTCGGATGCATTTTCTTTGTTTCATCGTCAATAAGAAGGTACAAGGGATACAGTAAACCTTATGTGAAGCATCGGTATCCAAAACTGGACTCACAGGAGAGGTTCAAATCATAGAAAGTGAGAGCGCCAGTCCTCTGGTACTTAAGACGGCATTGTGCCTTTTGTATTAAATTTGGATGCAATTTCTGTGTTTCATCGTCAATAAGAAGGTCCAAGGCATACAGTAAACCTGAAGTGAAGCGTCGGAATCTAAAACTGGACTCACAGGAGAGGTTCAAATCATAGAAACTGAGAGTGTCAGTCCTCTTCTACTTAAATCGGCATTGTGCCTTTTGTATTAAATTCGGATGCAAATTCTGTGTTTCATCGTCAATAAGAAGGCTCAAGGTATACAGTAAATCTGAAGTGAAGCATCGGAATCTAAAACTGGACTCGCAGGAGAGGTTCAGATCATAGAAAGTGAGAGTGTCAGTCCTCTTGTACTGAAGTCGGCATTGTGGTTTTTGTATTAAATTCGGTTGTAATTTCTGTGTTTCATTGTCAATATGGAGGTCCAAGGTATAAAGGAAACCTGACGTGAAGCATCGTAATCTAAAACTGGACTCAGAGGAGAGGTTCAAATCATAGAAAGTTAGAGTGTCAGTCCTCTTGTACTTAAGTCGGCATTGTGCCTTTGTATTAAATTCGGATGCAATTTCTTTGTTTCATCGTCAATAAGAATTTACAAGGGATACATTAAACCTTATGTGAAGCAACGGAATCAAAAACTAGACTCACATGAGAGGTTCAAATCTTTGAAAGTGAGAGTTTCAGTCCTCTTGTACTTAAGTCGGCATTGTGCCTTTTGTATTAAATTCGGATGCAATTTCCGTGTTTCATCGTCGATAAGAAGGTCCAAGGAATACAGTACACCTGAGGTGAAGCATCGGAATCTAAAACTGGACTCACAGGAGAGGTTCAAATCATAGAAAGTGAGAGTGTAAGTCTTTTTCTACTTAAGTCGGAATTGTGCCTTTTGTATTAAATTCGGATTCAATTTCTGTGTTTCATCGTCAATAAGAAGGTCCAAGGGATACAGTAAACCTCAAGTGAAGCATCGGAATCTAAAACTGGACTCACAGTAAAGGTTCAAATCATAGAAAGTTACAGTGTCAGTCCTCTTGTACTTAAGTCGGCATTATGCCTTTTGAATTTAATTCCGATGTAATTTCTGTGTTTCATCGTCAATAAGAAGTTCCGTGGTATACAGTAAACCTGAAGTGAAGCATCGGAATCTAAAACTGGACTCACAGATGAGGTTCAAATCAAAAAAAGTTAGAGTGTTAGTCCCCTTGTACTTAAGTCGGCATTGTGCCTTTTTTATTAAATTCGGATGCAATTTCTGTGTTTCATCGTCAATAAGAAGGTCCAAGGGATACAGTAAAACTGAAGTGAAGCATCGGAATCTAAAACTGGACTCACAGGAGAGGTTCAAATCATAGAAAGTTAGAGTGTCAGTTCTCTTGTACTTAAGTCGGCATTGTGCCTTTTGTATTAAATTCGGATGCAATATCTGTGTTTCATCGTCAATATTAAGATACAAGGTATACAGTAAACCTGAAGTGAAGCATCGGAATCTAAAACTGGTCCCACAGGAGAGGTTCAAATCATAGAAAGTTAGAGTGTCAGTCCTCTTGTACTTAAGTCGGCATATCGACTTTTGTATTGAATTCGGATGCAATTTCTGTGTTTCATCGTCAATAAGAAGGTTGAAGGGATACAGTAAACCTGAAGTGAAGCATCGGAATCTAAAACTGGACTCACAGGAGAGGTTCAAATCATTGAAAGCTAGAGTGTCAGTCCAAATGTACTTAAGTCGGCATTGTACCTTTTGTATTAAATACAGATGCAATTTCTTTGTTTCATCGTCAATAAGAAGGTACAGGGGATACAGTAAACCTTATGTGGAGCATCGGTATCCAAAACTGGACTCACAGGAGAGGTTCAAATCATAGAAAGTGAGAGCGCCAGTCCTCTTGTACTTAAGACGGCGTTGTGCCTTTTGTATTAAATTCGGATGCAATTTCTGTGTTTCATCGTCAATAAGAAGGTCCAAGGGATACAGTAAACCTGAAGTGAAGCGTCGGAATCTAAAACTGGACTCACAGGAGAGGTTCAAATCATAGAAACTGAGAGTGTCAGTCCTCTTCTACTTAAATCGGCATTGTGCCTTTTGTATTAAATTCGGATGCAAATTCTGTGTTTCATCGTCAATAAGAAGGCTCAAGGTATACAGTAAATCTGAAGTGAAGCATCGGAATCTAAAACTGGACTCGCAGGAGAGGTTCAGATCATAGAAAGTGAGAGTGTCAGTCCTCTTGTACTGAAGTCGGCATTGTGCCTTTTGTATTAAATTCGGTTGCAATTTCTGTGTTTCATTGTCAATATGGAGGTCCAAGGTATAAAGGAAACCTGACGTGAAGCATCGTAATCTAAAACTGGACTCAGAGGAGAGGTTCAAATCATAGAAAGTTAGAGTGTCAGTCCTCTTGTACTTAAGTCGGCATTGTGCCTTTGTATTAAATTCGGATGCAATTTCTTTGTTTCATCGTCAATAAGAATTTACAAGGGATACATTAAACCTTATGTGAAGCAACGGAATCAAAAACTAGACTCACATGAGAGGTTCAAATCTTTGAAAGTGAGAGTTTCAGTCCTCTTGTACTTAAGTCGGCATTGTGCCTTTTGTATTAAATTCGGATGCAATTTCCGTGTTTCATCGTCGATAAGAAGGTCCAAGGAATACAGTACACCTGAGGTGAAGCATCGGAATCTAAAACTGGACTCACAGGAGAGGTTCAAATCATAGAAAGTGAGAGTGTAAGTCTTTTTCTACTTAAGTCGGAATTGTGCCTTTTGTATTAAATTCGGATTCAATTTCTGTGTTTCATCGTCAATAAGAAGGTCCAAGGGATACAGTAAACCTCAAGTGAAGCATCGGAATCTAAAACTGGACTCACAGTAAAGGTTCAAATCATAGAAAGTTACAGTGTCAGTCCTCTTGTACTTAAGTCGGCATTATGCCTTTTGAATTTAATTCCGATGTAATTTCTGTGTTTCATCGTCAATAAGAAGTTCCGTGGTATACAGTAAACCTGAAGTGAAGCATCGGAATCTAAAACTGGACTCACAGATGAGGTTCAAATCAAAAAAAGTTAGAGTGTTAGTCCCCTTGTACTTAAGTCGGCATTGTGCCTTTTTTATTAAATTCGGATGCAATTTCTGTGTTTCATCGTCAATAAGAAGGTCCAAGGGATACAGTAAAACTGAAGTGAAGCATCGGAATCTAAAACTGGACTCACAGGAGAGGTTCAAATCATAGAAAGTTAGAGTGTCAGTTCTCTTGTACTTAAGTCGGCATTGTGCCTTTTGTATTAAATTCGGATGCAATATCTGTGTTTCATCGTCAATATTAAGATACAAGGTATACAGTAAACCTGAAGTGAAGCATCGGAATCTAAAACTGGTCCCACAGGAGAGGTTCAAATCATAGAAAGTTAGAGTGTCAGTCCTCTTGTACTTAAGTCGGCATATCGACTTTTGTATTGAATTCGGATGCAATTTCTGTGTTTCATCGTCAATAAGAAGGTTGAAGGGATACAGTAAACCTGAAGTGAAGCATCGGAATCTAAAACTGGACTCACAGGAGAGGTTCAAATCATTGAAAGCTAGAGTGTCAGTCCAAATGTACTTAAGTCGGCATTGTACCTTTTGTATTAAATACAGATGCAATTTCTTTGTTTCATCGTCAATAAGAAGGTACAGGGGATACAGTAAACCTTATGTGGAGCATCGGTATCCAAAACTGGACTCACAGGAGAGGTTCAAATCATAGAAAGTGAGAGCGCCAGTCCTCTTGTACTTAAGACGGCGTTGTGCCTTTTGTATTAAATTCGGATGCAATTTCTGTGTTTCATCGTCAATAAGAAGGTCCAAGGGATACAGTAAACCTGAAGTGAAGCGTCGGAATCTAAAACTGGACTCACAGGAGAGGTTCAAATCATAGAAACTGAGAGTGTCAGTCCTCTTCTACTTAAATCGGCATTGTGCCTTTTGTATTAAATTCGGATTCAATTTCTGTGTTTCATCGTCAATAAGAAGGTCCAAGGGATACAGTAAACCTCAAGTGAAGCATCGGAATCTAAAACTGGACTCACAGGAGAGGTTCAAATCATAGAAAGTTAGAGGGTCAGTCCTCCTGTACTTAAGTCGGCAATGTGCCTTTTGTATTAAATTCAGATGCAATTTCTGTGTTTCATCGTCAATAAGAAGGTCCAAGTGATACAGTAAACCTGTAGTGAAGCATCGGAATCTAAAACTGGACTCAGTGGAGAGGTTCAAATCATAAAAAGTTAAAGTGTCAGTCCACTTGTACTTAAGTCGGCATTGTGCCTTTTGAATTTAATTCCGATACAATTTCTGTGTTTCATCGTCAATAAGAAGTTCCGAGGTATACAGTAAACCTGAAGTGAAGCATCGGAATCTAAAACTGGACTCACAGGAGAGGTTCAAATCATAGAAATTTAGAGTGTTAGTCCCCTTGTACTTAAGTCGGCATTGTGCCTTTTTTATTAAATTCGGATGCAATTTCTGTGTTTCATCGTCAATAAGAAGGTCAAAGGGATACACTAAGCCTGAAGTGAAGCATCGGAATCTAAAACTGGACTCACAGATGAGGTTCAAATCAAAAAAGTTAGAGTGTCAGTCCTCTTGTACTTAAGTCGGCATTATGCCTTTTGAATTTAATTCCGATGTAATTTCTGTGTTTCATCGTCAATAAGAAGTTCCGTGGTATACAGCAAACCTGAAGTGAAGCATCGCAATCTAAATCTGGACTCACAGGAGAGGTTCAAATCATAGAAATTAAGAGTGTTAGTCCACTTGTACTTAAGTCGGCATTGTGCCTTTTTTATTAAATTCGGATGCAATTTCTGTCTTTCATCGTCAATAAGAAGGTCCAAGGGATACAGTAAAACTGAAGTGAAGCATCGGAATCTAAAACTGGACTCACAGGAGAGGTTCAAATCATAGAAAGTTAGAGAGTCAGTTCTCTTGTACTTAAGTCGGCATTGTGACTTTTGTATTAAATTCGGATGCAATACCTGTGTTTCATCGTCAACAAGAAGATACAAGGTATACAGTAAACCTGAAGTGAAGCATCGGAATCTAAAACTGGTCCCACAGGAGAGGTTCAAATCATAGAAAGTTAGAGTGTCAGTCCTCTTGTACTTAAGTCGGCATATCGACTTTTGTATTGAATTCGGATGCAATTTCTGTGTTTCATCGTCAATAAGAAGTTAGAAGGGATACAGTAAACCTGAAGTGAAGCATCGGAATCTAAAACTGGACTCACAGGAGAGGTTCAAATCATAGAAAGTTAGAGTGTCATTCCTCATGTACTTAAGTCGGCATTGTACCTTTTGTATTAAATTCGGATGCAATTTCTTTGTTTCATCGTCAATAAGAAGGTACAAGGGATACAGTAAACCTTATGTGAAGCATCGGTATCCAAAACTGGACTCACAGGAGAGGTTCAAATCATAGAAAGTGAGAGCGCCAGTCCTCTGGTACTTAAGACGGCATTGTGCCTTTTGTATTAAATTTGGATGCAATTTCTGTGTTTCATCGTCAATAAGAAGGTCCAAGGCATACAGTAAACCTGAAGTGAAGCGTCGGAATCTAAAACTGGACTCACAGGAGAGGTTCAAATCATAGAAACTGAGAGTGTCAGTCCTCTTCTACTTAAATCGGCATTGTGCCTTTTGTATTAAATTCGGATTCAGTTTCTGTGTTTCATCGTCAATAAGAAGGTCCAAGGTATACAGTAAACCTCAAGTGAAGCATCGGAATCTAAAACTGGACTCACAGGAGAGGTTCAAATCACAGAAAGTTAGAGGGTCAGTCCTCCTGTACTTAAGTCGGCAATGTGCCTTTTGTATTATATTCAGATGCAATTTCTGTGTTTCATCGTCAATAAGAAGGTCCAAGTGATACAGTAAACCTGTAGTGAAGCATCGGAATCTAAAACTGGACTCACAGGAGAGGTTCAAATCATAAAAAGTTAAAGTGTCAGTCCACTTGTACTTAAGTCGGCATTGTGCCTTTTGAATTTAATTCCGATACAATTTCTGTGTTTCATCGTCAATAAGAAGTTCCGAGGTATACAGTAAACCTGAAGTGATGCATCGGAATCTAAAACTGGACTCACAGGAGAGGTTCAAATTATAGAAAGTTAGAGTGTCAGTCCTCTTGTACTTAAGTCGGCATTGTGCCTTTTGTATTAAATTCGGATACAATTTCTGTGTTTCATCGTCAATAAGATGGTCCAAGGGATACAGTAAAACTGAAGTGAAGCATCGGAATCTAAAACTGGACTCACAGGAGAGGTTCAAATCATAGAGAGTTTGAGTGTCAGTCCTCTTGTACTTTAGTCGGCATTGTGCATTTTGTATTAAATTCGGATGCAATGTCTGTGTTTCATCGTCAATATGAAGGTCCAAGGGATACAGTAAACCTTAAGTGAAGCATCGGAATCTAAAACTGGACTCAGAGGAGGGGTTCAAATCATAGAAAGTGAGAGTCTCAGTCCTGTTGTACTTAGGTCGGCATTGTGCCTTTTGTATTAAATTCGGAAGCAATGTCTGTGTTTCATCGTCAATAAGAAGGTAAAAGGGATACAGTAACCCTTATGAGAAGCATCGGAATCCAAAACTGGACTCACAGGAGAGGTTCAAAACATAGAAAGTGAGAGTGTCAGTCCTCTTGTACTTAAGTCGGCATTGTGCCTTTTGTATTAAATTCGGATGCAATTTCTGTGTTTCATCGTCAATAGGAAGGTCCAAGGGATACAGTAAACCTGAAGTGAATCATCGGAATCTAACACTGGACTCACAGGAGAGGTTCAAAAACATAGAAAGTGAGAGTGTAAGTCCTCTTGTACTTACGTCGGCATTGTGCCTTTTGTATTAAATTTGGATAAAATTTCTGTGTTTCAGCGTCAATAAGAAGGTACAAGGGATACAGTAAACCTGAAGTGAAGCATCGGAATCTAAAACTGGACTCACAGGAGAGGTTCAAATCATAGAAAGTAAAAGTGTCAGTCCTCTTGTACTTCAGTCGGCATTGTGCCTTTTGTATTAAATTCGGATGCAATTTCTGTGTCTCATCGTCAGTAATAAGGTCCAAGGATACAGTACACCTGAAGTGAAGCATCGGAATCCAAAACTGGACTCACAGGAGAGGTTCAAATCATAGAAAGTGAGAGTGTCAGTCCTCTTGTACTTAAGTCGGCATTGTGCCTATTGTATTAAATTTGGATGCAATTTCTGTGTTTCATCGTCAATAAGGTGGTCCAAGCGATACAGTAAACCTGAAGTGAAGCATCGGAATCTAAATCTGGACTCACAGGAGCGGTTCAAATCTTAGAAAGTTTGAGTGTCAGTCCTCTTGTACGTAAGTCGGCATTGTGCCATTTGTATTAAATTCGGATGCACTTTTTGTGTTTCATCGTCAATAAGAAGGTCCAAGGGATACAGTAAACCTGAAGTGAAGCATCGGAAACTAAAACTGTACTCACAGGAGTGGTTCAAATCATAGAAAGTTAAAGTGTCAGTCCTCTTGTACTTAAGTCGGCATTGTGCCTTTTGTATTAAATTCGGATGCAATGTCTGTGTTTCATCGTCAATAAGAAGGTCCAAGGGATACAGTAACCCTTAAGTGAAGCATCGGAATCTAAAACTGGACTCACAGGAGAGGTTCATATCATAGAAAGTGAGAGTGTCAGTCCTCTTGTACTTAAGACGGCATTGTGCCTTTTGTATTAAATTCGGATGCAATTTCTGTGTTTCATCGTCAATAAGAAGGTCCAACGTATAAAGGAATCCTGAAGTGAATCATCGGAATCTAAAACTGGACTCACAGGAGAGGTTCAAATCATAGAAAGTTAGAGTGTCATTCCTGTTGTACTTAAATCGGCATTGTGCCATTTGTATTAAATTTGGATGCAATTTCTTTGTTTCATCGTCAATAAGAAGGTACAAGGGATACAGTAAACCGGAAGTGAAGCATCGGAATCTAAAACTGGACTCACAGGAGAGGTTCAAAACATAGAAAGTGAGAGTGTCAGGCCTCTTGTACTTAAGTCAGCATTGTGCCTTTTGTATTAGATTCGGATGCAATTTCAGTGTTTCATCGTCAATATGAAGGTCCAAGCGATGCAGTAACCCTGAAGTGAAGCATCGGAATCTCAAACTGGACTCACAGGAGAAGTTCAAATCATAGAAAGTGAGAGGGTCAGTCCTCTTGTACTTAAGTCGGCATTATGCCTTTTGTATTAAATTCTGATAAAATTTCTGTGTTTCAGCGTCAATAAGAAGGTACAAGGGATACAGTAAACCTGAAGTGAAGCATCGGAATTTAAAACTGGACTCACAGGAGAGGTTCAAATCATAGAAAGTTAAAGTGTCAGTCCTCTTGTACTTCAGTCGGCATTTCGCCTTTTGTATTAAATTCGGATGCAATTTCTGTGTTTCATCACAGCAATAAGGTCCAAGGGATACAGTACACCTGAAGTGAAGCATCGGAATCCAAAACTGGACTCACAGGAGATGTTCAAATCATAGAAAGTTAGAGTGTCAGTCCTCTTGTACTTAAGTCGGCATTGTGCCTATTGTATGAAATTCGAATGCAATTTTTGTGTTTCATCGTCAATAAGAAGGTCCAAGGGATACAGTAAACCTGAAGTGAAGCATCGGAATTTAAAACTGGACTCACAGGAGAGGTTCAAATCATAGAAAGTTAAAGTGTCAGTCCTCTTGTACTTCAGTCGGCATTTCGCCTTTTGTATTAAATTCGGATGCTATTTCTGTGTTTCATTGTCAATAAGGAGGTCCAAGATATAAAGGAAACCTGAAGTGATGCATCGGAATCTAAAACTGGACTCACAGGAGAGGTTCAAATCATTGAAAGTTAGAGTGTCAGTCCTCATGTACTTAAGTCGGCATTGTGCCTTTTGTATTAAATTCGGATGCAAATTCTTTGTTTCATCGTCAATAAGAAGGTACAAGGGATACAGTAAACCTTTTGTGAAGCATCGGTATCCAAAACTGGACTCACAGGAGAGGTTCAAATCATAGAATATGAGTGTGTCAGTCCTCTTGTACTTAAGACCGCATTGTGCCTTTTGTTTTAAATTCGGATGCAATTTCTGTGTTTCATCGTCAATAAGAAGAACCAAGGGATACAGTAAACCTGAAGTGAAGGGTCGGAGTCTAAAACTGGACTCACGGGACAGGTTCAAATCATAGAAAGAGAGAGTGTCAGTCCTCTTCTACATAAATCGGCATTGTGCCTTTTGTATTAAATTCGGATTCAATTTCTGTGTTTCATCGTCAATAAGAAGGTCCAAGGGATACAGTAAACCTCAAGTGAAGCATCGGAATCTAAAACTGGACTCACAGGAGAGGTTCAAATCATAGAAAGTTAGAGGGTCAGTCCTCCTGTACTTAAGTCGGCAATGTGCCTTTTGTATTAAATTCAGATGCAATTTTTGTGTTTCATCGTCAATAAGAAGGTCCAAGGGATACAGTAAACCTTTAGTGAAGCATCAGAATCTAAAACTGGACTCACAGGAAAGGTTCAAATCATAGAAAGTGAGAGCGTCTGCTCTCTTGTACTTAAGTCGGCATTGTGCCTATTGTGTTAAATTCGGATGCAATTTCTGTGTTTCATCGTCAATAAGAAGGTCCTAGGGATACAGTAAACCTGAAGTGAAGTATCGGAATCTAAAACTGGACTCGCAGGAGAGGTTCAGATCATAGAAAGTGAGAGTGTCAGTCCTCTTGTACTTAAGTCGGCATTGTGCCTTTTGTATTAAATTCGGATGCAATTTCTGTGTTTCATTGTCAATATGGAGGTCCAAGGTATAAAGGAAACCTGAAGTGAAGCATCGTAATCTAAAACTGGACTCAGAGGAGAGGTTCAAATCATAGAAAGTTAGAGTGTCAGTCCTCTTGTACATAAGTCGGCATTGTGCCTTTGGTATTAAATTCGGATGCAATTTCTTTGTTTCATCGTCAATAAGAATTTACAAGGGATACATTAAACCTTATGTGAAGCAACGGAATCAAAAACTGGACTCACATGAGAGGTTCAAATCTTAGAAAGTGAGAGTTTCAGTCCTCTTGTACTTAAGTCGGCATTGTGCCTTTTGTATTAATTTCGGATGCAATTTCCGTGTTTCATCGTCGATAAGAAGGTCCAAGGGATACAGTACACCTGAGGTGAAGCATCGGAATCTAAAACTGGACTCACAGGAGAGGTTCAAATCATAGAAAGCGAGAGTGTAAGTCTTCTTCTACTTAAGTCGGAATTGTGCCTTTTGTATTAAATTCGGATTCAATTTCTGTGTTACATCGTCAATAAGAAGGTCCAAGGGATACAGTAGACCTGAAGTGAATAATCGGAATCTAAAACTGGACTCACAGTAAAGGTTCAAATCATAGAAAGTTAGAGTGTCAGTCCTCTTGTACTTAAGACGGCATTGTGCCTTTTGTATTAAATTCGGATGCAATTTCTGTGTTTCATCGTCAATAAGAAGGTCAAAGGGATACACTAAGCCTGAAGTGAAGCATCGGAATCTAAAACTGGACTCACAGATGAGGTTCAAATCAAAAAAATTTAGAGTGTCAGTCCCCTTGTACTTAAGTCGGCATTATGCCTTTTGAATTTAATTCCGATGTAATTTCTGTGTTTCATCGTCAATAAGAAGTTCCGTGGTATACAGTAAACCTGAAGTGAAGCATCGGAATCTAAAACTGGACTCACAGGAGAGGTTCAAATCATAGAAACTTAGAGTGTTAGTCCCCTTGTACTTAAGTCGGCATTGTGCCTTTTTTATTAAATTAGGATGCAATTTCGGTGTTTCATCGTCAATAAGAAGGTCCAAGGGATACAGTAAACCTGAAGTGAAGCATCGGAATCTAAAACTGGACTCACAGGAGAGGTTCAAATCATAGAAAGTTAGAGCGTCAGTTCTCTTGTACTTAAGTCGGCATTGTGCGTTTTGTATTAAATTCGGATGCAATATCTGTGTTTCATCGTCAATAAGAAGATACAAGGTATACAGTAAACCTGAAGTGAAGCATCGGAATCTAAAACTGGTCCCACAGGAGAGGTTCAAATCATAGAAAGTTAGAGTGTCAGTCCTCTCTTACTTCAGTCGGCATATCGACTTTAGTATTGAATTCGGATGCATTTTCTGTGTTTCATCGTCAATAAGAAGGTAGAAGGGATACAGTAAACCTGAAGTGAAGCATCGGAATCTGAAACTGGACTCACAGGAGAGGTTCATATCATTGAAATTTAGAGTGTCAGCCCTCATGTACTTAAGTCGGCATTGTACCTTTTGTATTAAATTCGGATGCAATTTCTTTGTTTCATCGTCAATAAGAAGGTACAAGGGATACAGTAAACCTTATGTGAAGCATCGGTATCCAAAACTGCACTCACAGGAGAGGTTAAAATCATAGAAAGTGAGAGCGCCAGTCCTCTTGTACTTAAGACGGCATTGTGCCTTTTGTATTAAATTCGGATGCAATTTCTGTGTTTCATCGTCAATCAGAAGGTCCAAGGGATACAGTAAACCTGAAGTGAAGCGTCGGAATCTAAAACTGGACTCACAGGAGAGGTTCAAATCATAGAAACTGAGAGTGTCAGTCCTCTTCTACTTAAATCGGCATTGTGCTTTTTGTATTAAATTCGGATTCAATTTCTGTGTTTCATCGTCAATAAGAAGGTCCAAGGGATACAGTAAACCTCAAGTGAAGCATCGGAATCTAAAACTGGACTCACAGGAGAGGTTCAAATCATAGAAAGTTAGAGGGTCAGTCCTCCTGTACTTAAGTCGGCAATGTGCCTTTTGTATTAAATTCAGATGCAATTTCTGTGTTTCATCGTCAATAAGAAGGTCCAAGTGATACAGTAAACCTGTAGTGAAGCATCGGAATCTAAAACTGGACTCACAGGAGAGGTTCAAATCATAAAAAGTTAAAGTGTCAGTCCACTTGTACTTAAGTCGGCATTGTGCCTTTTGAATTTAATTCCGATACTATTTCTGTGTTTCATCCTCAATAAGAAGTTCCGAGGTATACAGTAAACCTGAAGTGAAGCATCGGAATCTAAAACTGGACTCACAGGAGAGGTTCAAATTATAGAAAGTTAGAGTGTCAGTCCTCTTGTACTTAAGTCGGCATTGTGCCTATTGTAATAAATTCGGATGCAATTTCTGTGTTTCATCGTCAATAAGAAGGTCCAAGGGATACAGTAAACCTGAAGTGAAGTATCGGAATCTAAAACTGGACTCGCAGGAGAGGTTCAGATCATAGAAAGTGAGAGTGTCAGTCCTCTTGTACTTAAGTCAGCATTGTGCCTTTTGACTTTAATTCCGATGCAATTTCTGTGCTTCATCCTCAATAAGATGCTCCGAGGTATACAGTAAACCTGAAGTGAAGCATCGGAATCTAAAACTGGACTCAAAGGAGAGGTTCATATCATAGAAAGTTAGAGTGTCAGTCCTTTTGTACTTAAGTCGGCATTGTGCCTTTTGTATTAAATTCGGATGCAATATCTGTGTTTCATCGTCAATAAGAAGGTCCAAGGTATACAGTAAACCTGAAGGGAAGCATCGGAATCTAAAACTGGACTCGCAGGAGAGGTTCAGATCATAGAAAGTGAGAGTGTCAGTCCTCTTGTACTTAAGTCGGCATTGTGCCTTTTGTATTAAATTCGGATGCAATTTCTGTATTTCATTGTCAATATGGAGGTCCAAGGTATAAAGGAAACCTGGAGTGAAGCATCGTAATCTAAAACTGGACTCAGAGGAGAGGTTCAAATCATAGAAAGTTAGAGTGTCAGTCCTCTTGTACTTAAGTCGGCAATGTGCCTTTTGTATTAAATTCGGATGCAATTTCTTTGTTTCATCGTCAATAAGAATTTACAAGGGATACATTAAACCTTATGCGAAGCATCGGAATCAAAAACTGGACTCACAGGAGAGGTTCATATCTTAGAAAGTGAGAGTTTCAGTCCTCTTGTACTTAAGTCGGCATTGTGCCTTTTGTATTAAATTCGGACGCAATTACCGTGTTTCATCGTCGATAAGAAGGTCCAAGGGATACAGTACACCTGAGGTGAAGCATCGGAATCTAATACTGGACTCACAGGAGAGGTTCAAATCATAGAAAGTGAGAGTGTAAGTCTTCTTCTACTTAAGTCGGAATTGTGCCATTTGTATTAAATTCGGATTCAATTTCTGTGTTTCATCGTCAATAAGAAGGTCCAAGGGATACAGTAAACCTGAAGTGAAGCATCGGAATCTAAAACTGGACTCACAGGAAAGGTTCAAATCATAGAAAGTTAGAGTGTCAGTCCTCTTGTACTTAAGTTGGCACTGTGCCTTTTGTATTAAATTCGGATGCAATTTCTGTGTTTCATCGTCAATAAGGAAGTCCAAGGGATAAAGTAACCCTGAAGTGCAGAATCGGAATCGAAAACAGGTCTCACAGGAGAGGTTCAAATCATAGAAAGTTAGAGTGTCAGTCCTCTTGTACTTAAGTCGGCGTTGTGACTTTTGTATTAAATTCGGAAGCTATTTCTGTGTTTCATCGTCAATAAGAAGGTCAAAGGGATCCACTAAACCTGAAGGGAAGCATCGGAATCTAAAACTGGACTCACAGATGAGGTTCAAATCAAAAAAAGTTAGAGTGTCAGTCCTCTTGTACTTAAGTCGGCATTATGCTTTTTTAAATTTAATTCCGATGTAATCTGTGTTTCATCGTCAATAAGAAGTTCCGTGGTATACAGTAAACCTGAAGTGAAGCATCGGAATCTAAAACTGGACTCACAGGAGAGGTTCAAATCATAGAAATTTAGAGTGTTAGTCCCCTTGTACTTAAGTCGGCATTGTGCCTTTTTTATTAAATTCGGATGCAATTTCTGTGTTTCATCGTCAATAAGAAGGTCCAGGGGATACAGTAAACCTGAAGTGAAGCATCGGAATCTAAAACTGGACTCACAGGAGAGGTTCAAATCATAGAAAGTTAGAGTGTCAGTTCTCTTGTACTTAAGTCGGCATTGTGCCTTTTGTATTAAATTCGGATGCAATATCTGTGTTTCATCGGCAAAAGGAAGATACAAGGTATACAGTAAACCTGAAGTGAAGCATCGGAATCTAAAACTGGTCCCACAGGAGAGGTTCAAATTATAGAAAGTTAGAGTGTCAGTCCTCTTGTACTTAAGTCGGCATTGTGCCTATTGTATTAAATTCGGATGCAATTTCTGTGTTTCATCGTCAATAAGAAGGTCCAAGGGATACAGTAAACCTGAAGTGAAGTATCGGAATCTAAAACTGGACTCGCAGGAGCGGTTCAGATCATAGAAAGTGAGAGTGTCAGTCCTCTTGTACTTAAGTCGGCATTGTGCCTTTTGAATTTAATTCCGATGCTATTTCTGTGCTTCATCGTCAATAAGATGCTCCGAGGTATACAGTAAACCTGAAGTGAAGCATCGGAATCTAAAACTGGACTCAAAGGAGAGGATCATATCATAGAAAGTTAGAGTGTCAGTCCTCTTGCGCTTAAGTCGGCATTGTGCCTTTTGTATTAAATTCGGATGCAATTTCTGTGTTTCATTGTCAATATGGAGGTCCAAGGTATAAAGGAAACCTGAAGTGAAGCATCGTAATCGAAAACTGGACTCAGAGGAGAGGTTCAAATCATAGAAAGTTAGAGTGTCAGTCCTCTTGTACTTAAGTCGGCATTGTGCCTTTTGTATTAAATTCGGATGCAATTTCTTTGTTTCATCGTCAATAAGAATTTACAAGGGATACATTAAACCTTATGTGAAGAATCGGAATCAAATACTGGACTCACAGGAGCGGTTCAAATCTTAGAAAGTGAGAGTTTCAGTCCTCTTGTACTTAAGTCGGCATTGTGCCTTTTGTATTAAATTCGGATGCAATTTCCGTGTTTCATCGTCGATAAGAAGGTCCAAGGGATACAGTACACCTGAGGTGAAGCATCCGAATCTAATACTGGACTCACAGGAGAGGTTCAAATCATAGAAAGTGAGAGTGTAAGTCTTCTTCTACTTAAGTCGGAATTGTGCCATTTGTATTAAATTCGGATTCAATTTCTGTGTTTCATCGTCAATAAGAAGGTCCAAGGGATACAGTAAACCTGAAGTGAAGCATCGGAATCTAAAACTGGACTCACTGGAAAGGTTCAAATCATAGAAAGTTAGAGTGTCAGTCCTCTTGTACTTAAGTCGGCACTGTGCCTTTTGTATTAAATTCGGATGCAATATCTGTGTTTCATCGTCAATAAGGAAGTCCAAGGGATAAAGTAACCCTGAAGTGCAGAATCGGAATCGAAAACAGGTCACACAGGAGAGGTTCAAATCATAGAAAGTTAGAGTGTCAGTCCTCTTGTACTTAAGTCGGCATTGTGCCTTTTGTATTAGATTCGGGTGCAATTTGTGTGTTTCATCGGCAATAAGAAGATACAAGGTATACAGTAAACCTGAAGTGAAGCATCGGAATCTAAAACTGGTCCCACAGGAGAGGTTCAAATCATAGAAAGTGAGAGTGTCAGTCCTCTTGTACTTAAGTCGGCATATCGACTTTTGTATTGAATTCGGATGCAATTTCTTTGTTTCATTGTCAATTACAAGGTACAAGGGATACAGTAAACCTCAAGTGAAGCATCGGAAACTAAAACTGGACTCCTAGGAGAGGTTCAAATCATAGAAAGTTAGAGTGTCAGTCCTCTTGTACTTAAGTCGGCATTGTGCCTCTTGTATTAAATGCGGATGCGATTTCTGTGTTTCATCGTCAATAAGAAGGTCCAAGGGGTACAGTAAACCTGAAGTGAAACATCGGAATCTAAAACTGGACTCACAGGAGAGGTTCAAATCATAGAAAGTTAGAGTGTCAGTCCTCTTGTACTTAAGTCGGCATTGTGCCATTTGTATTAGATTCGGATGCAATTTCTGTGTTTCATCGTCAATAAGAAGGTCCAAGGGATACAGTAAACCTGAAGTGAAGCATCGGAATCTAAAACAGGACTCACAGGAGCGGTTCAAATCATAGAAAGTTAGAGTGTCAGTCCTCTTGTACTTATGTCGGCATTGTGTCTTTTGAATTTATTTCCGATGCAATTTCTGTGTTTCATCGTCACTAAGAAGATCCGAGGTATACAGTAAACCTGAAGTGAAGCATCGGAATCTAAAACTGGACACACAGGAGATGTTCAAATTATAGAAAGTTAGAGTGTCAGTCCTCTATTACTTAATTCGGCATTGTGCCTTTTGTATTAAATTCGGATGCAATTTCTGTGTTTCATCGTCAATAAGAAGGTCCAAGGGATGCAGTATACCTGAAGTGAAGCATCGGAATCTAACACTGGACTCACAGGAGAGGTTCAAATCATAGAAAGTTAGAGTGTCAGTCCTCTTGTACTGAAGTCGCCATTGTTCCTTTTGTATTAAATTCGGATGCAATTTCTGTGTTTCGTCGTCAAAAAGAAGGTCCAAGGGATACAGTAAACCTGAAGTGAGGCATCGGAATCTAAAACTGGTCCCACAGGAGAGGTTCAGATCATAGAAAGTTAGAGTGTCAGTCCTGTTGTACTTAAGTCGGCATTGTGCCTTTTGTATTTCATTCAGATGCAATTTCTGTGTTCCATCGTCAATAAGAAAGTCCAAGGTATACAGTAAACCTGAAGTAAAGCATCGGAATCTGAAACTGGACTCACAGGAGAGGTTAAAATCATAGAAAGTGAATGTGTCAGTCCTCTTGCACATAAGTCGGCATTGTGCCTTTTGTATTAAATTCGGATGCAATTTCTGTGTTTCATCGTCAATAAGAAGGTACAAGGGATACAGCAAACCTGAAGTGAAGCATCGGAGTCTAAAACTGAACTCACAGGAGAGGTTCAAAACATAGAAAGTTAGAGTGTCAGTCCTCTTGTACTTAAGTCGGCATTGTGTCTTTTGAATTTAATTCCGATGCAAATTCTGTGTTTCATCGTCACTAAGAAGATCCGAGGTATACAGTAAACCTGAAGTGAAGCATTGGAATCTAAAACTGGACTCACAGGAGATGTTCAAATCATAGAAAGTTAGAGTGTCAGTCCTCTATTACTTAAGTCGGCATTGTGCCTTTTGTATTAAATTTGGATGCAATTTCTGTGTTTCATCGTCAATAAGAAGTTCCAAGGGATACAGTAACCCTGAAGTGAAGCAGCGGAATCTGAAACTGGACTCACAGGAGAGGTTCAAATCATAGAAAGTGAGAGTGTCAGTCCTCTTGTACTTAAGTCGGCATTGTGCCTTTTGTATTAAATTCGGATGCAACTTCTGTGTTTCATCGTCAATAATAAGGTCCAAGGGATACAGTAAACCTGAAGTGAAGCATCGGAATCTAAAACTGGACTCACAAATGATGTTCAAATCATAGACTGTTAGAGTGTCAGTGGTCTTGTCCTTATGTCGGCATTATGCCTTTTGAATTTAATTTCGATTTAATTTCTGTGTTTCATCGTCAATAAGAAGTTCCGAGGTATACAGTAAACCTGAGGTGAAACATCGGAATCTAAAACTGGACTCACAGGAGAGGTTCAAATCATAGAAAGTGAGAGTGTCAGTCCTCTTGTATTTTAGTCGGCATTGTGCCTTTTGTATTAAATTCGGATGCAATTTCTGTGTTTCATCGTCAATAAGAAGGTCCAAGGGATACAGTAAACCTGAAGTGAAGCATCGGAATCTAACACTGGACTCACAGGATAGGTTCAAATCATAGAAACTTAGAGTGTCAGTCCTCTTGTACTGAAGTCGCCATTGTTCCTTTTGTATTAAATTCGGATGCAATTTCTGTGTTTCATCGTCAAAAAGAAGGTCAAAGGGATACAGTAAATCTGAAGTGAGGCATCGGAATCTAAAACTGGTCCCACAGATGAGGTTCAGATCATAGAAAGTTAGAGTGTCAGTCCTCTTGTACTTAAGTCGGCATTGTGCCTTTTGTATTAAATTCGGATGCTTTTTCTGTGTTTCATCGTCAATAAGAAGGTCCAAGGGATACAGTAAACCTGAATTGAAGCATCGGAATCTTTTACTGAACTCACTGGAGAGGTTCACATCATAGAAAGTTAGAGTGTCAGTCCTGTTGTACTTAAGTCGGCATTGTGCCTTTTGTATTTCATTCAGATGCAATTTCTGTGTTCCATCGTCAATAAGAAGTTCCGAGGTATACAGTAAACCTGAAGTGAAGCATCGAAATCTAAAACTGGACTCACAGGAGAGGTTCAATTCATAGAAAGTTAGAGTGTCAGTCCTCTTGTACTTAAGTCGGCATTGTGCCTTTTGTATTAAATTCGGATCCAATTTCTGTGTTTCATCGTCAATAAGAAGTTCCGAGGTATACAGTAAACCTGAAGTGAAGCATCGGAATCTAAAACTGGACTCACAGGAGAGGTTCAAATCATAGTGTGAGAGTGTCAGTCCTCTTGTACTTAAGTCGGCATTGTGCCTTTTGTGTTAAATTCGGATGCAATTTCTGTGTTTCATCGTCAATAAGAAGTTCCAAGGTATACAGTAAACCTGAAGTGAAGCATCGAAATCTAAAACTGGACTCACAGGAGAGGTTCAAGTAATAGAAAGTTAGAGTGTCAGTCCTCTTGTACTTAAGTCGGGATTGTGCCTTTTGTATTAAATTCGGATGCAATTTCTGTGTTTCATCGTCAATAAGAAGTTCCGAGGTATACAGTAAACCTGAAGTGAGGCATCGGAATCTAAAACTGGTCCCACAGGAGAGGTTCAGATCATAGAAAGTTAGAGTGGCAGTCCTGTTGTACTTAAGTCGGCATTGTGCCTTTTGTATTTCATTCAGATGCAATTTCTGTGTTCCATCGACAATAAGAGAGTCCAAGGTATACAGTAAACCTGAAGTGAAGCATCGGAATCTAAAACTGAACTCACAGGAGATGTTCAAATCATAGAAAGTTAGAGTGTCAGTCCTCTATTACTTAAGTCGGCATTGTGCCTTTTGTATTAAATTTGGATGCAATTTCTGTGTTTCATCGTCAATAAGAAGTTCCAAGGGATACAGTAACCCTGAAGTGAAGCAGCGGAATCTTAAACTGGACTCACAGGAGAGGTTCAAATCATAGAAAGTGAGAGTGTCAGTCCTCTTGTACTTAAGTCGGCATTGTGCGTTTTGTTTTAAATTCGGTGCAACTTCTGTGTTTCATCGTCAATAATAAGGTCCAAGGGATACAGTAAACCTGAAGTGAAGCATCGGAATCTAAAACTGGACTCACAAATGATGTTCAAATCATAGACTGTTAGAGTGTCAGTGGTCTTGTCCTTATGTCGGCATTATGCCTTTTGAATTTAACTTCGATTTAATTTCCGTGTTTCATCGTCAATAAGAAGTTCCGAGGTATACAGTAAACCTGAGGTGAAACATCGGAATCTAAAACTGGACTCACAGGAGTGGTTCAAATCATAGTGTGAGAGTGTCAGTCCTCTTGCACTTAAGTCGGCATTGTGCCATTTGTATTAAATTCGGATGCAATTTCTGTGTTTCATCGTCAATAAGAAGGTCTAAGGGATACAGTAACCCTGAAGTGAAGCATCGGTATCGAAAACTGGACTCACAGGAGAGGTTCAAGTCATAGAAAGTGAGAGTGTCAGTCCTCCTATACTTAAGTCGGCATTGTGCCTTTTGTATTAAATTGGGATACAATTTCTGTTGTTCATGGTCTATAATAAAGGGATACAGTAAACCTGAAGTGAAGCATCGGAATCTAAAACTGGACTCACAGGAGAAGTTCAAATCATAGAAAGTTAAAGTGTCAGTCCTCTTGTACTTAAGTCGGCATTGTGCCTTTTGTATTAAATTCGGATGCAATTTCTGTGTTTCATCGTCAATAAGAAGTTCCAAGGTATACAGTAAACCTGAAGTGAAGCATCGAAATCTAAAACTGGACTCACAGGAGAGGTTCAAATCATAGAAAGTTAGAGTGTCAGTCCTCTTGTACTTAAGTCGGCATTGTGCCTTTTGTATTAAATTCGGATGCAATTTCTGTGTTTCATCGTCAATAAGAAGGTCCAAGGTACACAGTAAACCTGAAGTGAAGCATCGGAATCTAAAACTGGACTCACAGGAGAGGTTCAAATCATAGAATGTGAGAGTGTCAGTCCTCTTGTACTTAAGTCGTCATTGTGCCTTTTGTATTAAATTCAGATGCAATTTCTGTGTTTCAATGTCAATTAGAAGGTCCAAAGTATAAAGGAAACCTGAAGTGAAGCATCCGAATGTAAAACTGGACTCCCAGGAGTGGTTCAAAACATAGAAAGTTAGAGTGTCAGTACTCTTGTACTTAAGTCGGCATTGTGCCTTTTGTATTAAATTCGGATGCAACTTCTGTGTTTCATCGTCAATAAGAAGGTCCAAGGGATACAGTAAACCTGAAGTGAAGCATCGGAATCTAAAACTGGACTCACAGGAGATGTTCAAATCATAGAAAGTTAGAGTGTCAGTTCTCTTGTACTTAAGTCGGCATTGTGCCTTTTGTATTAAATTCGGATGCAATATCTGTGTTTCATCGGCAATAAGAAGATACAAGGTATACAGTAAACCTGAAGTGAAGCATCGGAATCTAAAACTGGTCCCACAGGAGAGGTTCAAATCATAGAAAGTGAGAGTGTCAGTCCTCTTGTACTTAAGTCGGCATATCGACTTTTGTATTGAATTCGGATGCAATTTCTTTGTTTCATTGTCAATTACAAGGTACAAGGGATACAGTAAACCTCAAGTGAAGCATCGGAAACTAAAACTGGACTCCTAGGAGAGGTTCAAATCATAGAAAGTTAGAGTGTCAGTCCTCTTGTACTTAAGTCGGCATTGTGCCTCTTGTATTAAATGCGGATGCGATTTCTGTGTTTCATCGTCAATAAGAAGGTCCAAGGGGTACAGTAAACCTGAAGTGAAGCATCGGAATCTAAAACTGGACTCACAAATGATGTTCAAATCATAGACTGTTAGAGTGTCAGTGGTCTTGTCCTTATGTCGGCATTATGCCTTTTGAATTTAATTTCGATTTAATTTCTGTGTTTCATCGTCAATAAGAAGTTCCGAGGTATACAGTAAACCTGAGGTGAAACATCGGAATCTAAAACTGGACTCACAGGAGAGGTTCAAATCATAGAAAGTGAGAGTGTCAGTCCTCTTGTATTTTAGTCGGCATTGTGCCTTTTGTATTAAATTCGGATGCAATTTCTGTGTTTCATCGTCAATAAGAAGGTCCAAGGGATACAGTAAACCTGAAGTGAAGCATCGGAATCTAACACTGGACTCACAGGATAGGTTCAAATCATAGAAACTTAGAGTGTCAGTCCACTTGTACTGAAGTCGCCGTTGTTCCTTTTGTATTAAATTCGGATGCAATTTCTGTGTTTCATCGTCAAAAAGAAGGTCAAAGGGATACAGTAAATCTGAAGTGAGGCATCGGAATCTAAAACTGGTCCCACAGATGAGGTTCAGATCATAGAAAGTTAGAGTGTCAGTCCTCTTGTACTTAAGTCGGCATTGTGCCTTTTGTATTAAATTCGGATGCTTTTTCTGTGTTTCATCGTCAATAAGAAGGTCCAAGGGATACAGTTAACCTGAATTGAAGCATCGGAATCTATTACTGAACTCACTGGAGAGGTTCACATCATAGAAAGTTAGAGTGTCAGTCCTGTTGTACTTAAGTCGGCATTGTGCCTTTTGTATTTCATTCAGATGCAATTTCTGTGTTCCATCGCCAATAAGAAGTTCCGAGGTATACAGTAAACCTGAAGTGAAGCATCGAAATCTAAAACTGGACTCACAGGAGAGGTTCAAATCACAGAAAGTTAGAGTGTCAGTCCTCTTGTACTTAAGTCGGCATTGTGCCTTTTGTATTAAATTCGGATCCAATTTCTGTGTTTCATCGTCAATAAGAAGTTCCGAGGTATACAGTAAACCTGAAGTGAAGCATCGGAATCTAAAACTGGACTCACAGGAGAGGTTCAAATCATAGTGTGAGAGTGTCAGTCCTCTTGTACTTAAGTCGGCATTGTGCCTTTTGTGTTAAATTCGGATGCAATTTCTGTGTTTCATCGTCAATAAGAAGTTCCAAGGTATACAGTAAACCTGAAGTGAAGCATCGAAATCTAAAACTGGACTCACAGGAGAGGTTCAAATCATAGAAAGTTAGAGTGTCAGTCCTCTTGTACTTAAGTCGGCATTGTGCCTTTTGTATTAAATTCGGATCCAATTTCTGTGTTTCATCGTCAATAAGAAGTTCCGAGGTATACAGTAAACCTGAAGTGAAGCATCGGAATGTAAAACTGGACTCCCAGGAGAGGTTCAAAACATAGAAAGTTAGAGTGTCAGTACTCTTGTACTTAAGTCGGCATTGTGCCTTTTGTATTAAATTCGGATGCAACTTCTGTGTTTCATCGTCAATAAGGAGGTCCAAGTGATACAGTAAACCTGAAGTGAAGCATCGGAATCTAAAACTGGACTCACAAATGATGTTCAAATCATACACTGTTGGAGTTTCAGTGGTCATGTCCCTATGTCGGCATTATGCCTTTTGAATTTAATTTCGATGTAATTTCTGTGTTTCATCGTCAATAAGAAGTTCCGAGGTATACAGTAAACCTGAGGTGAAACATCGGAATCTAAAACTGGACTCACAGGAGAGGTTCAAATCATAGAAAGTGAGAGTGTCAGTCCTCTTGTATTTAAGTCGGCATTGTGCCTTTTGTATTAAATTCGGATGCAATTTCTGTGTTTCATCGTCAATAAGAAGGTCCAAGGGATGCAGTATACCTGAAGTGAAGCATCGGAATCTAACACTGGACTCACAGGAGAGGTTCAAATCATAGAAAGTTAGAGTGTCAGTCCTCTTGTACTGAAGTCGCCATTGTTCCTTTTGTATTAAATTCGGATGCAATTTCTGTGTTTCGTCGTCAAAAAGAAGGTCCAAGGGATACAGTAAACCTGAAGTGAGGCATCGGAATCTAAAACTGGTCCCACAGGAGAGGTTCAGATCATAGAAAGTTAGAGTGTCAGTCCTGTTGTACTTAAGTCGGCATTGTGCCTTTTGTATTTCATTCAGATGCAATTTCTGTGTTCCATCGTCAATAAGAAAGTCCAAGGTATACAGTAAACCTGAAGTGAAGCATCGGAATCTAAAACTGAACTCACAGGAGATGTTCAAATCATAGAAAGTTAGAGTGTCAGTCCTCTATTACTTAAGTCGGCATTGTGCCTTTTGTATTAAATTTGGATGCAATTTCTGTGTTTCATCGTCAATAAGAAGTTCCAAGGGATACAGTAACCCTGAAGTGAAGCAGCGGAATCTGAAACTGGACTCACAGGAGAGGTTCAAATCATAGAAAGTGAGAGTGTCAGTCCTCTAGTACTTAAGTCGGCATTGTGCCTTTTGTATTAAATTCGGATGCAACTTCTGTGTTTCATCGTCAATAATAAGGTCCAAGGGATACAGTAAACCTGAAGTGAAGCATCGGAATCTAAAACTGGACTCACAAATGATGTTCAAATCATAGACTGTTAGAATGTCAGTGGTCTTGTCCTTATGTCGGCATTATGCCTTTTGAATTTAATTTCGATTTAATTTCTGTGTTTCATCGCCAATAAGAAGTTCCGAGGTATACAGTAAACCTGAGGTGAAACATCGGAATCTAAAACTGGACTCACAGGAGTGGTTCAAATCATAGTGTGAGAGTGTCAGTCCTCTTGCACTTAAGTCGGCATTGTGCCATTTGTATTAAATTCGGATGCAATTTCTGTGTTTCATCGTCAATAAGAAGGTCTAAGGGATACAGTAACCCTGAAGTGAAGCATCGGTATCGAAAACTGGACTCACAGGAGAGGTTCAAGTCATAGAAAGTGAGAGTGTCAGTCCTCCTATACTTAAGTCGGCATTGTGCCTTTTGTATTAAATTGGGATACAATTTCTGTTGTTCATCGTCTATAATAAAGGGATACAGTAAACCTGAAGTGAAGCATCGGAAACTAAAACTGGACTCACAGGAGAAGTTCAAATCATAGAAAGTTAAAGTGTCAGTCCTCTTGTACTTAAGTCGGCATTGTGCCTTTTGTATTAAATTCGGATGCAATTTCTGTGTTTCATCGTCAATAAGAAGTTCCAAGGTATACAGTAAACCTGAAGTGAAGCATCGAAATCTAAAACTGGACTCACAGGAGAGGTTCAAATCATAGAAAGTTAGAGTGTCAGTCCTCTTGTACTTAAGTCGGCATTGTGCCTTTTGTATTAAATTCGGATGCAATTTCTGTGTTTCATCGTCAATAAGAAGGTCCAAGGTACACAGTAAACCTGAAGTGAAGCATCGGAATCTAAAACTGGACTCACAGGAGAGGTTCAAATCATAGAATGTGAGAGTGTCAGTCCTCTTGTACTTAAGTCGTCATTGTGCCTTTTGTATTAAATTCAGATGCAATTTCTGTGTTTCAATGTCAATTAGAAGGTCCAAAGTATAAAGGAAACCTGAAGTGAAGCATCCGAATGTAAAACTGGACTCCCAGGAGAGGTTCAAAACATAGAAAGTTAGAGTGTCAGTACTCTTGTACTTAAGTCGGCATTGTGCCTTTTGTATTAAATTCGGATGCAACTTCTGTGTTTCATCGTCAATAAGAAGGTCCAAGGGATACAGTAAACCTGAAGTGAAGCATCGGAATCTAAAACTGGAGTCACAAATGATGTTCAAATCATACACTGTTGGAGTGTCAGTGGTCTTGTCCCTATGTCGGCATTATGCCTTTTGAATTTAATTTCGATGTAATTTCTGTGTTTCATCGTCAATAAGAAGTTCCGAGGTATACAGTAAACCTGAGGTGAAACATCGGAATCTAAAACTGGACTCACAGGAGAGGTTCAAATCATAGAAAGTGAGAGTGTCAGTCCTCTTGTATTTAAGTCGGCATTGTGCCTTTTGTATTAAATTCGGATGCAATTTCTGTGTTTCATCGTCAATAAGAAGGTCCAAGGGATGCAGTATACCTGAAGTGAAGCATCGGAATCTAACACTGGACTCACAGGAGAGGTTCAAATCATAGAAAGTTAGAGTGTCAGTCCTCTTGTACTGAAGTCGCCATTGTTCCTTTTGTATTAAATTCGGATGCAATTTCTGTGTTTCGTCGTCAAAAAGAAGGTCCAAGAGATACAGTAAACCTGAAGTGAGGCATCGGAATCTAAAACTGGTCCCACAGGAGAGGTTCAGATCATAGAAAGTTAGAGTGTCAGTCCTGTTGTACTTAAGTCGGCATTGTGCCTTTTGTATTTCATTCAGATGCAATTTCTGTGTTCCATCGTCAATAAGAAAGTCCAAGGTATACAGTAAACCTGAAGTAAAGCATCGGAATCTGAAACTGGACTCACAGGAGAGGTTAAAATCATAGAAAGTGAATGTGTCAGTCCTCTTGCACATAAGTCGGCATTGTGCCTTTTGTATTAAATTCGGATGCAATTTCTGTGTTTCATCGTCAATAAGAAGGTACAAGGGATACAGCAAACCTGAAGTGAAGCATCGGAGTCTAAAACTGAACTCACAGGAGAGGTTCAAAACATAGAAAGTTAGAGTGTCAGTCCTCTTGTACTTAAGTCGGCATTGTGTCTTTTGAATTTAATTCCGATGCAATTTCTGTGTTTCATCGTCACTAAGAAGATCCGAGGTATACAGTAAACCTGAAGTGAAGCATCGGAATCTAAAACTGGACTCACAGGAGATGTTCAAATCATAGAAAGTTAGAGTGTCAGTCCTCTATTACTTAAGTCGGCATTGTGCCTTTTGTATTAAATTTGGATGCAATTTCTGTGTTTCATCGTCATTAAGAAGTTCCAAGGGATACAGTAACCCTGAAGTGAAGCAGCGGAATCTGAAACTGGACTCACAGGAGAGGTTCAAATCAAAGAAAGTGAGAGTGTCAGTCCTCTTGTACTTAAGTCGGCATTGTGCCTTTTGTATTAAATTCGGATGCAACTTCTGTGTTTCATCGTCAATAATAAGGTCCAAGGGATACAGTAAACCTGAAGTGAAGCATCGGAATCTAAAACTGGACTCACAAATGATGTTCAAATCATAGACTGTTAGAGTGTCAGTGGTCTTGTCCTTATGTCGGCATTATGCCTTTTGAATTTAATTTCGATTTAATTTCTGTGTTTCATCGTCAATAAGAAGTTCCGAGGTATACAGTAAACCTGAGGTGAAACATCGGAATCTAAAACTGGACTCACAGGAGAGGTTCAAATCATAGAAAGTGAGAGTGTCAGTCCTCTTGTATTTTAGTCGGCATTGTGCCTTTTGTATTAAATTCGGATGCAATTTCTGTGTTTCATCGTCAATAAGAAGGTCCAAGGGATACAGTAAACCTGAAGTGAAGCATCGGAATCTAACACTGGACTCACAGGAAAGGTTCAAATCATAGAAACTTAGGGTGTCAGTCCTCTTGTACTGAAGTCGCCATTGTTCCTTTTGTATTAAATTCGGATGCAATTTCTGTGTTTCATCGTCAAAAAGAAGGTCAAACGGATACAGTAAATCTGAAGTGAGGCATCGGAATCTAAAACTGGTCCCACAGATGAGGTTCAGATCATAGAAAGTTAGAGTGTCCGTCCTCTTGTACTTAAGTCGGCATTGTGCCTTTTGTATTAAATTCGGATGCTTTTTCTGTGTTTCATCGTCAATAAGAAGGTCCAAGGGATACAGTAAACCTGAATTGAAGCATCGGAATCTATTACTGAACTCACTGGAGAGGTTCACATCATAGAAAGTTAGAGTGTCAGTCCTGTTGTACTTAAGTCGGCTCTGTGCCTTTTGTATTTCATTCAGATGCAATTTCTGTGTTCCATCGTCAATAAGAAGTTCCGAGGTATACAGTAAACCTGAAGTGAAGCATCGAAATCTAAAACTGGACTCACAGGAGAGGTTCAAATCATAGAAAGTTAGAGTGTCAGTCCTCTTGTACTTAAGTCGGCATTATGCCTTTTTTTTTAAATTCGGATGCAATTTCTGTGTTTCATCGTCAATAAGAAGTTCCGAGGTATACAGTAAACCTGAAGTGAAGCATCGGAATCTAAAACTGGACTCACAGGAGTGGTTCAAATCATAGTGTGAGAGTGTCAGTCCTCTTGCACTTAAGTCGGCATTGTGCCATTTGTATTAAATTCGGATGCAATTTCTGTGTTTCATCGTCAATAAGAAGGTCTAAGGGATACAGTAACCCTGAAGTGAAGCATCGGTATCGAAAACTGGACTCACAGGAGAGGTTCAAGTCATAGAAAGTGAGAGTGTCAGTCCACCTATACTTAAGTCGGCATTGTGCCTTTTGTATTAAATTGGGATACAATTTCTGTTGTTCATCGTCTATAATAAGGTTCAAGGGATACAGTAAACCTGAAGTGAAGCATCGGAATCTAAAACTGGACTCACAGGAGAAGTTCAAATCATACAAAGTTAAAGTGTCAGTCCTCTTGTACTTAAGTCTACATTGTGCCTTTTGAATTTAATTCCGATGCAATCTCTGTGTTTCATCGTCAATAAGAAGTTCCGAGGTATACAGTAAACCTGAAGTGAAGCATCGAAATCTAAAACTGGACTCACAGGAGAGGTTCAAATCATAGAAAGTTAGAGTGTCAGTCCTCTTGTACTTAAGTCGGCATTGTGCCTTTTGTATTAAATTCGGATCCAATTTCTGTGTTTCATCGTCAATAAGAAGTTCCGAGGTATACAGTAAACCTGAAGTGAAGCATCGGAATCTAAAACTGGACTCACAGGAGAGGTTCAAATCATAGTGTGAGAGTGTCAGTCCTCTTGTACTTAAGTCGGCATTGTGCCTTTTGTATTAAATTCGGATGCAATTTCTGTGTTTCATCGTCAATAAGAAGTTCCAAGGTATACAGTAAACCTGAAGTGAAGCATCGAAATCTAAAACTGGACTCACAGGAGAGGTTCAAATCATAGAAAGTTAGAGTGTCAGTCCTCTTTTACTTAAGTCGGCATTGTGCCTTTTGTATTAAATTCGGATGCAATTTCTGTGTTTCATCGTCAATAAGAAGGTCCAAGGTACACAGTAAACCTGAAGTGAAGCATCGGAATCAAAAACGGGACTCACAGGAGAGGTTCAAATCATAGAATGTGAGAGTGTCAGTCCTCTTGTACTTAAGTCGTCATTGTGCCTTTTGTATTAAATTCGGATGCAATTTCTGTGTTTCAATGTCAATTAGAAGGTCCAAAGTATAAAGGAAACCTGAAGTGAAGCATCGGAGTGTAAAACTGGACTCCCAGGAGAGGTTCAAAACATAGAAAGTTAGAGTGTCAGTACTCTTGTACTTAAGTCGGCATTGTGCCTTTTGTATTAAATTCGGATGCAATTTCTTAGTTTCAACGTCAATAAGAATGTACAAGGGATACAGTAAACCTGAAGTGAAGCATCGGAATCTAAAACTGGACTCACAGGAGAGGTTCAAATCATAGAAAGTGAGACTGTCAGTCCTCTTGTACTTCAGTCGGCATTGTGCCTTTTGTATTATATTCGGATGCAATTTCTGTGTTTCATCGTCAATAAGAAGGTCCAACGGATACAGTAAACCTGAAGTGAAGCATCGGAATCTAAAACTGGACTCACATGAGAGGTTCAAATCATAGAAAGTGAGAGTGTCAGTCCTCTTGCACTTAAGTCGGCACTGTGCTTTTGTATTAAATTCGGATGAAATTTCTGTGTTTCATCGTCAATGAGATGGTCCAAGGGATACAGTAAACCTGAAGTGAAGCACCGGAATCTAAAACTGAACTCACGGGAGAGGTTCAAATCATAGAAAGTTAGTGTGTCAGTCGTCTTGTCCTTAAGTCGGCATTGTGCCTTTTGAATTTAATTCCGATGCAATTTCTGTGTGTCATCGTCAATATGAAGTTCCAGAGCATACAGAAAACCTGAAGTGAAGCATCAGAATCTAAAACTACACTGACACGAGAGTTTCAAATAATAGAAACTGAGACTGTCATTCCTCTTGTACATAAGTCGGCATTGTGCCTTTTGTATTAAATTCGGATGCAATTATTGTTATTCATCGTCAATAAGACGGTCAAAGGTACTCAGTAAACCTGAAGTGAAGCATCGGAATCTAAAACTGGACTCACAGGAGAGGTTCAAATCATAGTAAGTAAGAGTGTCAGTCCTCTTGTACTTAAGTCGTCATTATGCCTTTTAAATTTAATTCCGATGCAATTTCTGTGTTTCATCGTCAATAAGAAGTTCCTAGGTATACAGTACACCTGAAGTGATGCATAGGAATCTAAAACTGGACTCACAGGAGAGGTTCAAATCGTAGAATGTAAGAATGTTAGTCGACTTGTACTTAAGTCGGAATTGTGCTTTTGTATTAAATTCGGATGCAATTTCTGTGTTTCATCGTCAATAAGAGGGTTCAAGCGATACAGTAACCCTGAAGTGAAGCATCGGAATCTAAAACTGGACTCACAGGTGAGGTGCAAACCATAGAAAGTGAGAGTGTCAGTCCTCTTGTACTTAAGTCGGCATTGTGCCTTTTCTATTAACTTCAGATGCAATTTCTGTGTTTCATCGTCAATAAGAAGGTCAAAGGGATACCGTACACCTGAAGTGAAGCATCGGAATCTAAAGCTGGACTCACAGGAGACGTTCAAATCAAAGAAAGTTAGAGTGTCAGTCCTCTTGTACTTAAGTCGGCATTGTGCCTTATGTATTATATTCGGATGCAATTTCTGTGTTTCATCGTCAATAAGAAGGTCGAAGGTATACAGTAAACCTGAAGTGAAGCATCGGAATCTAAAACTGGACTCACAGGAGAGGTTCAAATCATAGAAAGTGAGAGTGCCAGTCCTCTTGTACTTAAGTCAGCATTGTGCCTTTTGTATTGGATTCGGATGCAATTTCTGTGTTTTATCGTCAATAAGAAGTCCAAGGGATACAGTAAACCTAAAGTGAAAAATCGAAATCTAAAACTGAACTCACAGGAGTGGTTCAAATCATAGAAAGTGAGAGTGTCAGTCCTCTTGTACTTAAGTCGGCATTGTGCCTTTTGTATTAAATTCGGATGCAATCTCTGTGTTTCTTCGTCAATAAGAAGGTCCAACGTATAAAGGAAACCTGAAGTGAATCATCGGAATCTAAAACTGGACTCACAGGTGAGGTTCAAATCATAGTAAGTTAGAGTGCCATTCCTCTTGTACTTAAGTCGGCATTGTGCCTTTTGTATTAAATTTAGATGCAATTTCTTTGTTTCATCGTCAATAAGAAGGTACAAGGGATACAGTAAACCTGAAGTGAAGCATCGGAATCTAAAACTGGACTCACAGGAGAGGTTCAAATCATAGAAAGTTAAAGTGTCAGTCCTCTTGTACTTCAGTCGGCATTGTGCCTTTTGTATTAAATTCGGACGCAATTTCAGTGATTCATCGTCAATATGAAGGTCAAAGGGATACAGTAACCCTGAAGTGAAGCATCGGAGTCTGAAACTGGACTCACAGGAGAGGTTCACATTATAGAAAGTGAGAGTGTCAGTCCTCTTGTACTTAAGTCGGCATTGTGCCTTTTGTATTAAATTCGGATAAAATTTCTGTGTTTCAGCGTCAATAAGAAGGCACAAGGGATACAGTAAACCCGAAGTGAAGCATCGGAATCTAAAACTGGACTCACACGAGAGGTTCAAATCATAGAAAGTTAAAGTGTCAGTCCTCTTGTACTTCAGTCGGCATTGTGCCTTTTGTATTAAATTCGGATGCAATTTCTGTGTTTCATCGTCAGTAATATGGTCCAAGGGATACAGTACACCTGAAGTGAAGCATCGGAATCCAATTCGGGACTCATAGGAGAGGTTCAAATCACAGAAAGTTTGAGTGTCAGTCCTCTTGTACGTAAGTCGGCAAAGTGCCATTTGTATTAAATTCCGATGCAATTTCTGTGTTTCATCGTCAATAAGAAACTCCGAGGTATACAGTAAACCTGAAGTGAAGCATCGGAATCTAAAACTGGACTCGCAGGAGAGGTTCAAATCATAGAACGTGAGAGTGTCAGTCCTCTTGTACTTAAGTCGGCATTGTGCCTTTTGTATTAAATTTGGATGCAATTTCTGTGTTTCATTGTCAATAAGGAGGTCCAAGGTATAAAGGAAACCTGAAGTGAAGCATCGGAATCTAAAACCGGACTCACAGGAGAGGTTCAAATCATTGAAAGTTAGAGTGTCAGTCCTCATGTTTTAAGTCGGCACTGTGCCTTTTGTATTGAATTCGGAAGCAATTTCTTTGTTTCTTCGTCAATAAGAAGGTACAAGGGATGCAGTAAACCTTATGTGAAGCATCGGAATCCAAAACTGGACTCACAGGAGAGGTTCAAATCATAGAAAGTGAGAGTGTCAGTCCTCTTGTACTTAAGTCGGCATTGTGCCTTTTGTATTAAATTCGGATGCAATTTCTGTGTTTCATCGTCAGTAATAAGGTCCAAGGGATACAGTACACCTGAAGTGAAGCATCGGATTCTAAAACTGGACTCACAGGAGAGGTTCTTATCAAAGAAAGTGAGAGTGTCAGTCCTCTTGTACTAAAGTCGGCATTGTGCCTATTGTATTAAATTCGGATGCAATTTCTGTGTTTCATTGTCAATAAGGAGGTCTAAGGTATAAAGGAAACCTGAAGTGAAGCATCGGAATCTAAAACTGGACTCACAGGAGAGGTACAAATCATTGAAAGTTAAAGTGTCAGTCCTCATGTACTTAAGTCGGCATTGTGCCTTTTGCATTGTGCCTTTTGATTTTCATTTCGATGCAATTTCTGTGTTTCATCGTCAATATTAAAGTCCGAGGTATACAGTAAACCTGAAGTGAAGCATCGGAATCTAAAACGGGCCTCGCAGGAGTGGTTCAAATCATAGAAAGTGAGAGTGTCAGTCCTCTTGTACTTAAGTCGGCATTGTGCCTTTTGTATTAAATTTGGATGCAATATCTGTGTTTCATTGTCAATAACGAAGTCCAAGGTATAAAGGAAACCTGAAGTGAAGCATCGGAATCTAAAACTGGACTCACAGGAGAGGTTCAAATCAAAGAAAGTGAGAGTGTCATTCCTCTTGTACTAAAGTCGGCATTGTGCCTATTGTATTAAATTCGGATGCAATTTCTGTGTTTCATCGTCAATAAGAAGGTCCAAGGGATACAGTAAACCTGAAGTGAAGCATCGGAATCTAAAACTGGACTCACAGGAGAGGTTCAAATCATAGAATGTTAGTGCGTCAGTCGTCTTGTACTTAAGTCGGCATTGTGCCTTTTGAATTTAATTCCGATGCAATTTCTGTGCTTCATCGTCAATAAGAAGCTCCGAGGTATACAGTAAACCTGAAGTGAGGCATCGGAATCTAAAACTGGACTCACAGGAAAGGTTCATATCACAGAAAGTTAGAGTGTCAGTCCTCTTGTACTTAAGTCAGCATTGTGCCTTATGTTATAAATTCGGATGCAATTTCTGTGTTTCATCGTCAATAAGAAGGTCCAAGGTATACAGTAAACCTGAAGTGAAGCATCGGAATCTAAAACTGGACTCGCAGGAGAAGTTCAGATCATAGAAAGTGAGATTGTAAGTCCTCTTCTACTTAAGTCGGCATTGTGCCTTTTGTATTAAATTCGGATTCAATTTCTGTGTTTCATCGTCAATAAGAAGGTCCAAGGGATACAGTAAACCCGAAGTGAAGCATCGGAATCTGAAACTGGACTCACAGGAAAGGTTCAAATCATAGAAATTTAGAGCGTCAGACCTCTTGTACTTAAGTCGGCATTGTGCCTTTTGTATTAAATTCGGATGCAATTTCTGTGTTTCATCGCCAATAAGAAGGTCAAAGGGATACAGTAAACCTGAAGTGAAGCATCGGAATCTGAATCTGGACTCACAGGAATGGTTCAAATCATAGAAAGTTAGAGTGTCAGTCCTCTTGTACTTAAGTCGGCATATCGACTTTTGTATTGAATTCGGATGCAATTTCTGTGTTTCATCGTCAATAAGCAGGTAGAAGGGATACAGTAAACCTGAAGTGAAGCATCGGAATCTAAAACTGGACTCACAGATGAGGTTCAAATCATAGAAAGTTAGAGTGTCAGTATTCTTGTACTTAAGCCGGCATTATGCCTTTTGAATTTAATTCCGATGTAATTTCTGTGTTTCATCGTCAATAAGAAGTTCCGAGGTATACAGCAAACCTGAAGTGAAGCATCGGAATCTAAGACTGGACTCACAGGAGAGGTTCAAATCATAGAAAGTTAGAGTGTTAGTCCTCTTGTACTTAAGTCGGCATTGTGCCTTTTGTATTAAATTCGCATGCAATTTCTGTGTTTCATCGCCAATAAGAAGGTCTAAGGTACACAGTAAACCTGAAGTGAAGCATCGGTATCTAAAACTGGACTCACAGGAGAGGTTCAAATCATTGAAAGTGAGAGTGTCAGTCCTCTTGTACTTAAGTCGGCATTGAGCTTTTTGTATTAAATTCGGATGCAATTTCCGTGTTCCATTGTCAATAAGATGGTCCAAGTTACAAAGGAAACCAGAAGTGAAGCGTCGGAATCTAAAACTGGACTCACAGGAGAGGTTCAAATCATAGAAAGTTAGAGTGTCAGTCCTCTAGTACTTAAGTCGGCATTGTGCCTTTTGAATTTAATTCCGATGATATTTCTGTGTTTCATCGTCAATAAGAAGTTCCGTGGTATACAGTAAACCTGAAGTGAAGCATCGGATTCTAAAACTGGACTCACAGGAGACATTCAAATCATAGAAAGTTAGAGTGTTAGTCCACTTGTACTTAAGTCGGCATTGTGCCTTTTGTATTAAATTCGGATGCAATTTCTGTGTTTCATCGTCAATAAGAAGGTTTAAGGGATACAGTAACCCTAAAGTGAATCATCGGAATCTAAAACTGCACTCACAGGAGAGGTTACACTTATAGAAAGAGAGAGTGTCTGTCCTCTTGAACTTAAGTCTGCATTGTGCCTTTTGTATTAAATTCGGATGCAATTTCTGTGTTTCATCGTCAAAAAGAAGTTCCGAGGTATACAGCAAACCTGAATTGAAGCATCGGAATCTAAAACTGGACTCACAGGAGAGGTTCAAATCATAGAAAGTTAGAGTGTTAGTCCTCTTGTACTTAAGTCGGCATTGTGCCTTTTGTATTAAATTTGGGTGCAATTTCTGTGTTCCTTCGTCAATAAGAAGGTCCAAGGGATACAGGAACCCTGAAGTGAATCATCGGAATCTAAAACTGGACTCACAGGAGAGGTTCAACTCACAGAAAGAGAGAGTGTCTGTACTCTTGTACGTAAGTCGGCATTGTGCCTTTTGTATTAAATTCGGATGCAATTTCTGTGTTTCATCGTCAATTAGAAAGTCCAAGGGATACAGTACACCTGAAGTGAAGCATCGGAATCTAAAACTGGACTCACAGAAGAGGTTCAAATCTTAGAAAGTGAGAGTATCAGTCCTCTTGTACTTAAGTCAGCATTGTGCCTTTTGTATTAAATTCGGATGCAATTTCTGTGTTTCATCGTTAATAAGAAGGTCCAAGAGATACAGTAAACCTGAAGTGAAGCACAGGAATCTAAAACTGGTCCCAAAGGAGAGGTTCAAAACATAGAAAGTTAGAGTGTCAGTCCTCTTGTACTTAAGTCGGCATTGTGCCTTTTGTATTAAATTCGGATGCAATCTCTGTGTTTCATCGTCAATAACAAGGTCCAAGGCATACAGTACACCTGAAATGAAGAATCGGGATCTATAACTGGACTCACAGGAGAGGTTCAGATCATAGTAAGTGAGAGTGTCAGTCCTCTTGTACTTAAGTCGGCATTGTGCCTTTTGTATTAAATTCGGATGCAATTTCTGCGTTTCATCGTCAATAGGAAGTTCGAAGGTATACAGTAAACAGGAAATGAAGCATCGGAATCTAAAACTGGACTCACAGGAGAGGTTCAAATCATAGAAAGTTAGAGTGTCAGTCCTCTTGTTTATTAGTCGGCATTGTGCCTTTTGTATTAAATTCGGATGCAATTTCTGCGTTTCATCGTCAATAAGAAGGTCCAAGGTATAAAGGAAACCTGAAGTGAAGCATCGGAATTAAAAACTGGACTCACAGGAGAGGTTCAAATCACAGATAGTTAGAGTGTCATTCCTCTTGTACTTAAGTCGGCATTGTGCCATTTGTATTAAATTCACATGCAATTTCTTTGTTTCATCGTCAATAAGAAGGTACAAGGGATACAGTAAACCTGAATTGAAGCATCGGAATCTAAAACTGGACTCACAGGAGTGGTTCAAAACGTAGAAAGTGAAAGTGTCAGTCCTCTTGTACTTAAGTCGGCATTGTGCCTTTTTTATTAAATTCGCATGCAATTTCTGTGTTTCATCGTCAATAAGAAGGTCCAAGGTACACAGTAAACCTGAAGTGAAGCATCGGAATCTAAAACTGGACTCACAGGAGAGGTTCAAATCATAGAAAGTGAGAGTGTCAGTCCTCTTGTACTTAAGTCGGCATTGAGCTTTTTGTATTAAATTCGGATGCAATTTCCGCGTTCCATTGTCAATAAGATGGTCCAAGTTACACAGGAAACCTGAAGTGAAGCGTCGGAATCTAAAACTGGACTCACAGGAGAGGTTCAAATCATAGAAAGTTAGAGTGTCAGTCCTCTAGTACTTAAGTCGGCATTATGCCTTTTGAATTTAATTCCGATGTTATTTCTGTGTTTCATCGTCAATAAGAAGTTCCGAGGTATACAGGAAACCTGAAGTGAAGCATCGGATTCTAAAACTGGACTCACAGGAGACGTTCAAATCATAGAAAGTTAGAGTGTTAGTCCACTTGTACTTAAGTCGGCATTGTGCCTTTTGTATTAAATTCGGATGCAATTTCTGTGTTTCATCGTCAATAAGAAGGTTTAAGGGATACATGAACCCTAAAGTGAATCATTGGAATCTAAAACTGCACTCACAGGAGAGGTTACACTTATAGAAAGAGAGAGTGTCTGTCCTCTTGAACTTAAGTCTGCATTGTGCCTTTTGTAATTAATTCGGGTGCAATTTCTGTGTTTCATCGGCAATAAGAAGGTCGAAGGGATACAGTACACGTGAAGCGAAGCATCGGAATCTAAAACTGGACTCACAGGAGAGGTTCAAATCATAGAAAGTGAGAGTATCAGTCCTCTTGTACTTAAGTCAGCATTGTGCCTTTTGTATTAAATTCGGATGCAATTTCTGTGTTTCATCGTCAATAAGAAGGTCCAAGGTACACAGTAAACCTGAAGTGAAGCATCAGAATCTAAAACTGGACTCACAGGAGAGGTTCAAATCATAGAAAGTGAGAGTGTCAATCCAGTTGTACTTAAGTCAGCATTGTGCCTTTTGTATTAAACTCGAATGCAATTTCCGCGTTCCATTGTCAATAATATGGTCCAAGGTATAAAGGAAACCTGAAGTGAAGCATCGGAATCTAAAACTGGACTCACTGGAGAGGTTCAAAACATAGAAAATTAGAGTGTCAGTCCTCTTGTACTTAAGTCGGCATTGTGCCTTTTGTATTAAATTCGGATGCAATTTCTGTGTTTCATCGTCAACAAGAAGGTCCAAGGGATACAGTAAACCTGAAGTGATGCATCCGAATCTAAAACTGGACTCACAGATGAGGTTCAAATCATAGAAAGTTAGAGTATCAGTCCTCTTGTACTTAAGTCGGCATTAAGCCTTTTGAATTTAATTCCGCTGTAATTTCTGTGTTTCATCGTCAATAAGAAATTCAGAGGTATACAGTAAACCTGTAGTGAAGCATCGGAATCTAAAACTGGACTCACAGGAGAGGTTCAAATCATAGAAAGTGAGAGTGTCAGTCCTCTTGTACTTAAGTCGGCATTGTGTCTTCCGTATTAAATTCGGATGCAATTTCTGTGTTTCATCGTCAATAAGAAGGTCCAAGGGATACAGTACACCGGAAGTGAAGCATCGGAATCTAAAACTAGACTCACAGGAGAGGTTCAAATCATGGAAAGTGAGAGTGTCAGTCCTCTTGTACTTATGTCGGCATTGTGCCTTTTGTATTAAATTTGGATGCATTTTCTGTGTTTCATCGTCAATAAGAGGGTCCAAGGTATAAAGGAAACCTGAAGTGACGCATCGGATCTAAAAACTGGACTCACAGGAGAGGTTCAAATCATAGAAAGTTTGAGTATCAGTCCTCTTGTACTTAAGTCAGCATTGTGCCTTTTGTATCAAATTCGGATGCAATTTCTGTGTTACATCGTCAATAAGAAGGTCCAAGGGATACAGTAAACCTGAAGTGAAGCATCGGAATCTAAAACTGGGCTCACAGGACAGGTTCAAATCATAGAACATTAGAGTGTCAGTCCTCTAGTACTTAAGTCGGCATTGTGCCTTTTTTGTTAAATTCGGATGCAATTTCTGTGTTTCATCGTCAATAAGAAGGTCCAAGGTATACAGTTAACCTTAAGTGAAGCATCGGAATCTAAAACTGGTCCCACAGGGGAGGTTCATATCATAGAAAGGTAGAGTGTCAGTCCTCTTCTACTTAAGTCGACATTGTGTCTTTTGTATTAAATTCGGATGCAATATCTGTGTTTCATCGTCAATAAGAAGGTCCAAGGTATACAGTAAACCTGAAGTGAAGCATCGGAATTAAAAACTGGACTCACAGGAGAGGTTCAAATCGTACATAGTTAGAGTGTCATTCCTCTTGTACTTAAGTCGGCATTGTGCCTTTTGTATTAAATTCGGATGCAATTTCCGTGTTTCATTGTCAACAAGATGGTCCAAGGTATAAAGGAAACCTGAAGTGAAGCATCGGAATCTAAAACTGGACTCACAGGAGAGGTTCTAAGCATAGAAAGTTAGAGTGTCAGACCTCTTGTACTTCAGTCGGCATTGTGCCTTTTGTATTAAATTCGGATGCAATTTCTGTGTTTCATCGTCAATAAGAAGGTCCAAGGTATACAGTAAACCTGTAGTGAAGCGTTTGAATCTAAAACTGGTCCCACAGGAGAGGTTCAAATCATAGAAAGTTAGAGTGTCAGTCCTCTTGTACTTAAGTCGTCATTGTGACTTTTGTATGAAATTCGTATGCAATTTCTGTGTTTCATCGTCAATAAGAAGGTCCAAGGTATAAAGGAAACCTGAAGTGAAGCGTCGGAATCTAAAACTGGACTCACAGGAGAGGTTCAAATCATAGAAAGTTAGAGTGTAAGTCCTCTAGTACTTAAGTCGGCATTATGCCTTTTGAATTTAATTCCGATGTTATTTCTGTGTTTCATCGTCAATAAGAAGTTCCGAGGTATACAGTAAACCTGAAGTGAAGCATCGGATTCTAAAACTGGACTCACAGGAGACGTTCAAATCATAGAAAGTTAGAGTGTTAGTCCACTTGTACTTACGTCGGCATTGTGTCTTTTGTATTAAATTCGGATGCAATTTCTGTGTTTCATCGTCAATAAGAAGGTTTAAGGGATACAGTAACCCTAAAGTGAATCATCGGAATCTAAAACTGCACTCACAGGAGAGGTTACACTTATAGAAAGAGAGAGTGTCTGTCCTCTTGAACTTAAGTCTGCATTGTGCCTTTTGTATTAAATTCGGATGCAATTTCTGTGTTTCATCGTCAATAAGAAGTTCCGAGGTATACAGCAAACCTGAAGTGAAGCATCGGAATCTAAGACTGGACTCACAGGAGAGGTTCAAATCATAGAAAGTGAGAGTGTCAGTCCTCTTGTACTTAAGTCGGCATTGTGCCTTTTGTATTAAATTTGGATGGAATATCTGTGTTTCATTGTCAATAACGAGGTCCAAGGTATAAAGGAAACCTGATGTGAAGCATCGGAATCTAAAACTGGACTCACAGGAGAGGTTCAAATCAAAGAAAGTAAGAGTGTCATTCCCCTTGTACTAAAGTCGGCATTGTGCCTATTGTATTAAATTCGGATGCAATTTCTGTGTTTCATCGTCAATAAGAAGGTCCAAGGGATACAGTAAACCTGAAGTGAAGCATCGGAATCTAAAACTGGACTCACAGGAGAGGTTCAAATCATAGAAAGTTAGTGCGTCAGTCGTCTTGTACTTAAGTCGGCATTGTGCCTTTTGAATTTAATTCCGATGCAATTTTTGTGCTTCATCGTCAATAAGAAGCTCCGAGGTATACAGTGAACCTGAAGTGAAGCATCGGAATCTAAAACTGGACTCACAGGAAAGGTTCATATCACAGAAAGTTAGAGTGTCAGTCCTCTTGTACTTAAGTCAGCATTGTGCCTTGTGTTATAAATTCGGATGCAATTTCTGTGTTTCATCGTCAATAAGAAGGTCCAAGGTATACAGTAAACCTGAAGTGAAGCATCGGAATCTAAAACTGGACTCGCAGGAGAGGTTCAGATCATAGAAAGTGAGATTGTAAGTCCTCTTCTACTTAAGTCGGCATTGTGCTTTTTGTATTAAATTCGGATTCAATTTCTGTGTTTCATCGTCAATAAGAAGGTCCAAGGGATACAGTAAACCCGAAGTGAAGCATCGGAATCTGAAACTGGACTCACAGGAAAGGTTCAAATCATAGAAATTTAGAGCGTCAGTCCTCTTGTACTTAAGTCGGCATTGTGCCTTTCGTATTAAATTCGGATGCAATTTCTGTGTTTCATCGTCAATAAGAAGGTAGAAGGGATACAGTAACCCTGAAGTGCAGCATCGGAATCGAAAACTGGTCTCACAGGAGAGGTTCAAATCATAGATAGTTAGAGTTTCAGTCCTCTTGTACTTAAGTCGGCATTGTGACTTTTGTATTAAATTCGAATGCTATTTCTGTGTTTCATCGTCAATAAGAAGGTCAAAGGGATACAGTAAACCTGAAGTGAAGCATCGGAATCTGAATCTGGACTCACAGGAAAGGTTCAAATCATAGAAAGTTAGAGTGTCAGTCCTCTTGTACTTAAGTCGGCATATCGACTTTTGTATTGAATTCGGATGCAATTTCTGTGTTTCATCGTCAATAAGAAGGTAGAAGGGATACAGTAAACCTGAAGTGAAGCATCGGAATCTAAAACTGGACTCACAGATGAGGTTCAAATCATAGAAAGTTAGAGTGTCAGTATTCTTGTACTTAAGTAGGCATTATGCCTTTTGAATTTAATTCCGATGTAATTTCTGTGTTTCATCGTCAATAAGAAGTTCTGAGGTATACAGCAAACCTGAAGTGAAGCATCGGAATCTAAGACTGGACTCACAGGAGAGGTTCAAATCATAGAAAGTTAGAGTGTTAGTCCTCTTGTACTTAAGTCGGCATTGTGCCTTTTGTATTAAATTCGCATGCAATTTCTGTGTTTCATCGCCAATAAGAAGGTCCAAGGTACACAGTAAACCTGAAGTGAAGCATCGGAATCTAAAACTGGACTCACAGGAGAGGTTCAAATCATAGAAAGTGAGAGTGTCAGTCCTCTTGTACTTAAGGCGGCATTGAGCTTTTTGTATTAAATTCGGATGCAATTTCCGTGTTCCATTGTCAATAAGATGGTCCAAGTTACAAAGGAAACCAGAAGTGAAGCGTCGGAATCTAAAACTGGACTCACAGGAGAGGTTCAAATCATAGAAAGTTAGAGTGTCAGTCCTCTAGTACTTAAGTCGGCGTTATGCCTTTTGAATTTAATTCCGATGTTATTTCTGTGTTTCATCGTCAATAAGAAGTTCCGAGGTATACAGTAAACCTGAAGTGAAGCATCGGATTCTAAAACTGGACTCACAGGAGACATTCAAATCATAGAAAGTTAGAGTGTTAGTCCACTTGTACTTAAGTCGGCATTGTGCCTTTTGTATTAAATTCGGATGCAATTTCTGTGTTTCATCGTCAATAAGAAGGTTTAAGGGATACAGTAACCCTAAAGTGAATCATCGGAATCTAAAACTGCACTCACAGGAGAGGTTACACTTATAGAAAGAGAGAGTGTCTGTCCTCTTGAACTTAAGTCTGCATTGTGCCTTTTGTATTAAATTCGGATGCAATTTCTGTGTTTCATCGTCAATAAGAAGTTCCGAGGTAAACAGCAAACCTGAATTGAAGCATCGGAATCTAAAACTGGACTCACAGGAGAGGTTCAAATCATAGAAAGTTAGAGTGTTAGTCCTCTTGTACTTAAGTCGGCATTGTGCCTTTTGTATTAAATTTGGGTGCAATTTCTGTGTTCCTTCGTCAATAAGAAGGTCCAAGGGATACAGTAACCCTGAAGTGAATCATCGGAATCTAAAACTGGACTCACAGGAGAGGTTCAACTCACAGAAAGAGAGAGTGTCTGTACTCTTGTACGTAAGTCGGCATTGTGCCTTTTGTATTAAATTCGGATGCAATATCTGTGTTTCATCGTCAATTAGAAAGTCCAAGGGATACAGTACACCTGAAGTGAAGCATCGGAATCTAAAACTGGACTCACAGAAGAGGTTCAAATCATAGAAAGTTAGAGTGTCAGTCCTCTTGTACTGAAGTCGGCATTGTGCCTTTTGTATTAAATTCGGATGCAATCTCTGTGTTTCATCGTCAATAAGAAGGTCCAAGGCATACAGTACACCTGAAATGAAGAATCGGGATCTATGACTGGACTCACAGGAGAGGTTCAAATCATAGTAAGTGAGAGTGTCAGTCCTCTTGTACTTAAGTCGGCATTGTGCCTTTTGTATTAAATTCGGATGCAATTTCTGCGTTTCATCGTCAATAGGAAGGTCGAAGGTATACAGTAAACCGGAAATGAAGCATCGGAATCTAAAACTGGACTCACAGGAGAGGTTCAAATCATAAAAAGTTAGAGTGTCAGTCCTCTTGTACATTAGTCGGCATTGTGCCTTTTGTATTAAATTCGGATGCAATTTCTGTGTTTCATCGTCAATAAGAAGGTCCAAGGTATAAAGGAAACCTGAAGTGAAGCATCGGAATTAAAAACTGGACTCACAGGAGAGAATCAAATCACAGATAGTTAGAGTGTCATTCCTCTTGTACTTAAGTCGGCATTGTGCCATTTGTATTAAATTCACATGCAATTTCTTTGTTTCATCGTCAATAAGAAGGTACAAGGGATACAGTAAACCTGAATTGAAGCATCGGAATCTAAAACTGGACTCACAGGAGTGGTTCAAAACATAGAAAGTGAAAGTGTCAGTCCTCTTGTACTTAAGTCGGCATTGTGCCTTTTTTATTAAATTCGCATGCAATTTCTGTGTTTCATCGTCAATAAGAAGGTCCAAGGTACACAGTAAACCTGAAGTGAAGCATCGGAATCTAAAACTGGACTCACAGGAGAGGTTCAAATCATAGAAAGTGAGAGTGTCAGTCCTCTTGTACTTAAGTCGGCATTGAGCTTTTTGTATTAAATTCGGATGCAATTTCCGTGCTCCATTGTCAATAAGATGGTCCAAGTTACAAAGGAAACCTGAAGTGAAGCGTCGGAATCTAAAACTGGACTCACAGGAGAGGTTCAAATCATAGAAAGTTAGAGTGTCAGTCCTCTAGTACTTAAGTCGGCATTATGCCTTTTGAATTTAATTCCGATGTTATTTCTGTGTTTCATCGTCAATAAGAAGTTCCGAGGTATACAGTAAACCTGAAGTGAAGCATCGGATTCTAAAACTGGACTCACAGGAGACGTTCAAATCATAGAAAGTTAGAGTGTTAGTCCACTTGTACTTAAGTCGGCATTGTGCCTTTTGTATTAAATTCGGATGCAATTTCTGTGTTTCATCGTCAATAAGAAGGTTTAAGGGATACAGTAACCCTAAAGTGAATCATCGGAATCTAAAACTGCACTCACAGGAGAGGTTACACTTATAGAAAGAGAGAGTGTCTGTCCTCTTGAACTTAAGTCTGCATTGTGCCTTTTGTAATTAATTCGGGTGCAATTTCTGTGTTTCATCGACAATAACAAGGTCGAAGGGATACAGTACACCTGAAGCGAAGCATCGGAATCTAAAACTGGACTCACAGGAGAGGTTCAAATCATAGAAAGTGAGAGTATCAGTCCTCTTGTACTTAAGTCAGCATTGTGCCTTTTGTATTAAATTCGAATGCAATATCTGTGTTTCATCGTCAATACGTAGGTCCAAGGGGTACAGTAAACCTGAAGTGAAACATCGGAATTTAAAACTGGACTCACAGGAGGGGTTCAAATCATAGATAGATAGAGTGTCATTCCTCTGATACTTAAGTCGGCATTGTGCCTTTAATATTAAATTCGGATGCAATTTCTTTGTTTCATCGTCAATAAGAAGGTACAAGGGATACAGTAAACCTGAATTGAAGCATCGGAATCTAAAACTGGACTCACAGGAGAGGTTCAAAAATAGAAAGTGAGAGTGTCAGTCCTCTTGTACTTAAGTCGGCATTGTGCCTTTTGCATTAAATTCGGATGCAATTTCTGTGTTTCATCGTCAATAAGAAGGTCCAAGGTACACAGTAAACCTGACGTGAAGCATCGGAATCTAAAACTGGACTCACAGGAGAGGTTCAAATCATAGAAAGTGAGAGTGTCAGTCCAGTTGTACTTAAGTCAGCATTGTGCCTTTTGTATTAAATTCGAATGCAATTTCCGCGTTCCATTGTCAATAATATGGTCCAAGGTATAAAGGAAACCTGAAGTGAAGCAACGGAATCTAAAACTGGACTCACTGGAGAGGTTCAAAACATAGAAAATTAGAGTGTCAGTCCTCTTGTACTTAAGTCGGCATTGTGCCTTTTGTATTAAATTCGGATGCAATTTCTGTGTTTCATCGTCAACAAGAAGGTCCAAGGGATACAGTAAACCTGAAGTGATGCATCCGAATCTAAAAGTGGACTCACAGATGTGGTTCAAATCATAGAAAGTGAGAGTGTCAGTCCTCTTGTACTTAAGTCGGCATTGTGTCTTCCGTATTAAATTCGGATGCAATTTCTGTGTTTCATCGTCAATAAGAAGGTCCAAGGGATACAGTACACCGGAAGTGAAGCATCGGAATCTAAAACTAGACTCACAGGAGAGGTTCAAATCATGGAAAGTGAGAGTGTCAGTCCTCTTGTACTTATGTCGGCATTGTGCCTTTTGTATTAAATTTGGATGCATTTTCTGTGTTTCATCGTCAATAAGAGGGTCCAAGGTATAAGGGAAACCTGAAGTGACGTATCGGATCTAAAAACTGGACTCACAGGAGAGGTTCAAATCATAGAAAGTTTGAGTATCAGTCCTCTTGTACTTAAGTCAGCATTGTGCCTTTTGTATCAAATTCGGATGCAATTTCTGTGTTTCATCGTCAATAAGAAGGTCCAAGGGATACAGTAAACCTGAAGTGAAGCATCGGAATCTAAAACTGGGCTCACAGGACAGGTTCAAATCATAGAACATTAGAGTGTCAGTCCTCTAGTACTTAAGTCGACATTGTGTCTTTTGTATTAAATTCGGATGCAATCTCTGTGTTTCATCGTCAATAAGAAGGTCCAAGGTATACAGTAAACCTGAAGTGAAGCATCGGAATTAAAAACTGGACTCACAGGAGAGGTTCAAATCGTACATAGTTAGAGTGTCATTCCTCTTGTACTTAAGTCGGCATTGTGCCTTTTGTATTAAATTCGGATGCAATTTCCGTGTTTCATTGTCAATAAGATGGTCCAAGGTATAAAGGAAACCTGAAGTGAAGCATCGGAATCTAAAACTGGACTCACAGGAGAGGTTCTAAGCATAGAAAGTTAGAGTGTCAGTCCTCTTGTACTGAAGTCGGCATTGTGCCTTTTGTATTAAATTCGGATGCAATTTCTGTGTTTCATCGTCAATAAGAAGGTTTAAGGGATACAGTAACCCTAAAGTGAATCATCGGAATCTAAAACTGCACTCACAGGAGAGGTTACACTTATAGAAAGAGAGAGTGTCTGTACTCTTGAACTTAAGTCTGCATTGTGCCTTTTGTATTATATTCGGATGCAATTTCTGTGTTTCATCGTCAATAAGAAGTTCCGAGGTATACAGCAAACCTGAAGTGAAGCATCGGAATCTAAGACTGGACTCACAGGAGAGGTTCAAATCATAGAAAGTTAGAGTGTTTGTCCTCTTGTACTTAATTCGGCATTGTGCCTTTTGTATTAAATTTGGGTGCAATTTCTGTGTTCCTTCGTCAATAAGAAGGTCCAAGGGATACAGTAACCCTGAAGTGAATAATCGGAATCTAAAACTGGACTCACAGGAGAGGTTCAACTCACAGAAAGAGAGAGTGTCTGTCCTCTTGTACGTAAGTCGGCATTGTGCCTTTTGTATTAAATTCGGATGCAATTTCTGTGTTTCATCGTCAATAACAAAGTCCAAGGGATACAGTACACCTGAAGTGAAGCATCGGAATCTAAAACTGGACTCACAGAAGAGGTTAAAATCTTAGAAAGTGAGAGTATCAGTCCTCTTGTAATTAAGTCAGCATTGTGCCTTTTGTATTAAATTCGGATGCAATTTCTGTGTTTCATCGTTAATAAGAAGGTCCAAGAGATACAGTAAACCTGAAGTGAAGCACAGGAATCTAAAACTGGTCCCAAAGGAGAGGTTCAAATCATAGAAAGTTAGAGTGTCAGTCCTCTTATACTTATGTCGGCATTGTGCCTTTTGTATTAAATTCGGATGCAATCTCTGTGTTTCATCGTCAATAAGAAGGTCCAAGGCATACAGTACACCTGAAATGAAGAATCGGGATCTATAACTGGACTCACAGGAGAGGTTCAAATCATAGTAAGTGAGAGTGTCATGCTCTTGTACTTAAATCGGCATTGTGCCTTTTGTATTAAATTCGGATGCAATTTCTGCGTTTCATCGTCAATAGGAAGGTCGAAGGTATACAGTAAACTGGAAATGAAGCATCGGAATCTAAAACTGGACTCACAGGAGAGGTTCAAATCATAGAAAGTTAGAGTGTCAGTCCTCTAGTACTTAAGTCGGCATTATGCCTTTTGAATTTAATTCCGATGTTATTTCTGTGTTTCATCGTCAATAAGAAGTTCCGAGGTATACAGTAAACCTGAAGTGAAGCATCGGATTCTAAAACTGGACTCACAGGAGACGTTAAAATCATAGAAAGTTAGAGTGTTAGTCCACTTGTACTTAAACCGGCATTGTGCCTTTTCTATTAAATTCGGATGCAATTTCTGTGTTTCATCGTCAATAAGAAGGTTTAAGGGATACAGTAACCCTAAAGTGAATCATCGGAATCTAAAACTGCACTCACAGGAGAGGTTACACTTATAGAAAGAGAGAGTGTCTGTCCTCTTGAACTTAAGTCTGCATTGTGCCTTTTGTAATTAATTCGGATGCAATTTCTGTGTTTCATCGACAATAAGAAGGTCGAAGGGATACAGTACACCTGAAGCGAAGCACCGGAATCTAAAACTGGACTCACAGGAGAGGTTCAAATCATAGAAAGTGAGAGTATCAGTCCTCTTGTAATTAAGTCAGCATTGTGCCTTTTGTATTAAATTCGAATGCAATTTCCGCGTTCCATTGTCAATAATATGGTCCAAGGTATACAGTAAACCTGTAGTGATGCATCCGAATCTAAAACTGGACTCACAGATGAGGTTCAAATCATAGAAAGTGAGAGTATCAGTCCTCTTGTACTTAAGTCAGCATTGTGCCTTTTGTATTAAATTCGAATGCAATTTCCGCGTTCCATTGTCAATAATATGGTCCAAGGTATACAGTAAACCTGTAGTGAAGCATCGGAATCTAAAACTGGACTCACAGGAGAGGTTCAAATCATAGAAAGTGAGAGTGTCAGTCCTCTTGTACTTAAGTCGGTATTGTGTCTTTCGTATTAATTTCGGATGCAATTTCTGTGTTTCATCGTCAATAAGAAGGTCCAAGGGATACAGTACACCGGAAGTGAAGCATTGGAATCCAAAACTGGACTCACAGGAGAGGTTCAAATCATGGAAAGTGAGAGTGTCAGTCCTCTTGTATTTATGTCGGCACTGTGCCTTTTGTATTAAATTTGGATGCATTTTCTGTGTTTCATCGTCAATAAGAGGGTCCAAGGTATAAGGGAAACCTGAAGTGACGCATCGGATCTAAAAACTGGACTCACAGGAGAGGTTCAAATCATAGAGAGTTTGAGTATCAGTCCTCTTGTACTTAAGTCAGCATTGTGCCTTTTGTATTAAATTCGGATGCACTTTCTGTGTTTCATCGTCAATAAGAAGGTCCAAGGGATACAGTAAACCTAAAGTGAAGCATCGGAATCTAAAACTGGGCTCACAGGATAGGTTCAAATCATAGAAAATTAGAGTGTCAGTCCTCTAGTACTTAAGTCGGCATTGTGCCTTTTTTGTTAAATTCGGATGCAATTTCTGTGTTTCATCGTCAATAAGAAGTTCCAAGGTATACAGTTAACCTGAAGTGAAGCATCGGAATCTAAAACTGGTCCCACAGGGGAGGTTCAAATCATAGAAAGGTAGGGTGTCAGTCCTCTTGTACTTAAGTCGGCATTGTGTCTTTTGTATTAAATTCGGATGCAATCTCTGTGTTTCATCGTCAATAAGAAGGTCCAAGGTATACAGTAAACCTGAAGTGAAGCATCGGAATTAAAAACTGGACTCACAGGTGAGGTTCAAATCGTACATAGTTAGAGTGTCAGTCCTCTTGTACTTAAGTCGTCATTGTGACTTTTGTATGAAATTCGGATGCAATTTCTGTGTTTCATCGTCAATTAGAAGGTCGAAGGGATACAGTACACCTGAAGTGAAGGATCGGAATCTAAAACTGGACTCACAGGAGAGGTTCAAATCATGGAAAGTGAGAGTGTTAGTCCTCTTGTACTTATGTCAGCATTGTGAATTTTGTATTAAATTCGGATGCAATTTCTGTGTTTCATCGTCAATAAGAAGGTCCAAGGAATACAGTAAACGTGAAGTGAAACATCGGAATCTAAAACTGGACTCGCAGGAGAGGTTCAACTCACAGAAAGAGAGAGTGTCTGTCCTCTTGTACATAAGTCGGCATTGTGCCTTTTGTATTAAATTCGGATGCAATTTCTGTGTTTCATCGTCAATAACAAAGTCCAAGGGATACAGTACACCTGAAGTGAAGCATCGGAATCTAAAACTGGACTCACAGAAGAGGTTCAAATCTTAGAAAGTGAGAGTATCAGTCCTCTTGTAATTAAGTCAGCATTGTGCCTTTTGTATTAAATTCGGATGCAATTTCTGTGTTTCATCGTTAATAAGAAGGTCCAAGAGATACAGTAAACCTGAAGTGAAGCACAGGAATCTAAAACTGGTCCCAAAGGAGAGGTTCAAATCATAGAAAGTTAGAGTGTCAGTCCTCTTATACTTATGTCGGCATTGTGCCTTTTGTATTAAATTCGGATGCAATCTCTGTGTTTCATCGTCAATAAGAAGGTCCAAGTCATACAGTACACCTGAAATGAAGAATCGGGATCTATAACTGGACTCACAGGAGAGGTTCAAATCATAGTAAGTGAGAGTGTCATGCTCTTGTACTTAATTCGGCATTGTGCCTTTTGTATTACATTCGGATGCAATTTCTGCGTTTGATCGTCAATAGGAAGGTCGAAGGTATACAGTAAACTGGAAATGAAGCATCGGAATCTAAAACTGGACTCACAGGAGAGGTTCAAATCATAGAAAGTTAGAGTGTCAGTCCTCTTGTACATTAGTCGGCATTGTGCCTTTTGTATTAAATTCGGATGCAATTTCTGTGTTTCATCGTCTATAAGAAGGTCCAAGGTATAAAGGAAACCTGAAGTGAAGCATCGGAATTAAAAACTGGACTCACAGGAGAGGTTCAAATCACAGATAATTAGAGTGTCATTCCTCTTGTACTTAAGTCGGCATTGTGTCTTTTGTATTAAATTCGCATGCAATTTCTTTGTTTCATCGTCAATAAGAAGGTACAAGGGATACAGTAAACCTGAATTGAAGCATCGGAATCTAAAACTGGACTCACAGGAGAGGTTCAAAAGATAGAAAGTGAAAGTGTCAGTCCTCTTGTACTTAAGTCGGCATTGTGCCTTTTTTATTAAATTCGCATGCAATTTCTGTGTTTCATCGTCAATAAGAAGGTCCAAGGTACACAGTAAACCTGAAGTGAAGCATCGGAATCTAAAACTGGACTCACAGGAGAGGTTCAAATCATAGAAAGTGAGAGTGTCAGTCCTCTTGTACTTAAGTCGGCATTGAGCTTTTTGTATTAAATTCGGATGCAATTTCCGTGTTCCATTGTCAATAAGATGGTCCAAGTTACAATGGAAACCTGAAGTGAAGCGTCAGAATCTAAAACTGGACTCACAGGAGAGGTTCAAATCATAGAAAGTTAGAGTGTCAGTCCTCTAGTACTTAAGTCGGCATTATGCCTTTTGAATTTAATTCCGATGTTATTTCTGTGTTTCATCGTCAATAAGAAGTTCCGAGGTATACAGTAAACCTGAAGTGAAGCATCGGATTCTAAAACTGGACTCACAGGAGACGTTCAAATCATAGAAAGTGAGAGTGTCAGTCCTCTTGTACTTAAGTCGGCATTGAGCTTTTTGTATTAAATTCGGATGCAATTTCCGTGTTCCATTGTCAATACGATGGTCCAAGTTACAATGGAAACCTGAAGTGAAGCGTCAGAATCTAAAACTGGGCTCACAGGATAGTTTCAAATCATAGAAAATTAGAGTGTCAGTCCTCTAGTACTTAAGTCGGCATTGTGCCTTTTTTGTTAAATTCGGATGCAATTTCTGTGTTTCATCGTCAATAAGAAGGTCCAAGGTATACAGTAAACCTGAAGTGAAGCATCGGAATTAAAAACTGGACTCACAGGTGAGGTTCAAATCGTACATAGTTAGAGTGTCAGTCCTCTTGTACTTAAGTCGTCATTGTGACTTTTGTATGAAATTCGGATGCAATTTCTGTGTTTCATCGTCAATTAGAAGGTCGAAGGGATACAGTACACCTGAAGTGAAGCATCGGAATCTAAAACTGGACTCACAGGAGAGGTTCAAATCATGGAAAGTGAGAGTGTTAGTCCTCTTGTACTTATGTCAGCATTGTGAATTTTGTATTAAATTCGGATGCAATTTCTGTGTTTCATCGTCAATAAGAAGGTCCAAGGAATACAGTAAACGTGAAGTGAAGCATCGGAATCTAAAACTGGACTCACAGGAGAGGTTCAAATCATAGAAAGTGAGAGTGTCAGTCCTCTTGTATTTGAGTCGGCATTGTGTCTTTTGTATTAAATTCGGATCCAATATCTGTGTTTCATCGTCAATAAGAAGGTCCAAGGAATACAGTAAACGTGAAGTGAAGCATCGGAATCTAAAACTGGACTCACAGGAGAGGTTCAAATCATAGAAAGTGAGAGTGTCAGTCCTCTTGTATTTGAGTCGGCATTGTGCCTTTTGTATTAAATTCGGATGCAATTTCTGTGTTTCATCGTCAATAAGAAGGTCCAAGGGATACAGTAAACATGAAGAGAAGCATCGGATTCTAACACAGGACTCACAGGAGAGGTTCATATCATAGAAAGTTAGAGTGTCAGTCCTCTTGTACGTAAGTCGGCATTGTGCCTTTTGTATTAAATTCTGATGCAATTCCTGTGTTTCATCGTCAATAAGAAGGTCCAAGCGATACAGTAAACCTGAAGTGAGGAATCGGAATCTAAAACTGGTCCCACAGGAGAGGTTCAAATCATAGAAAGTTAGAGTGTCAGTCCTCTTGTACATAAGTCGGCATTGTGCCTTTTCTATTTAATTCGGATGCAATTTCTCTGTTTCTCCGTCAATAAGAAAGTCCAAGGTATAAAGGAAACCTGAAGTGAAGCATCAGAATCTAAAACTGGACTCACAGGAGAGGTTCAAATCATACAAAGTTAAAGTGTCACTCCTCTTGTACTTAAGTCGGCATTGTGCCTTTTGTATTAAATTCGGATGCAATTTCTTTGTTTTATCGTCAATAAGAAGGTCCAAGGAATACAGTAAACCTGAAGTGAAGCATCGGAATCTAAAACTGGACTCACAGGAGAGGTTCAAATCATAGAAAGTGAGAGTGTGAGTCCTCTTGTACTTAAGTCGGCATTGTGCCTTTTGTATTAAATTCGGATGTAATTTCTATGTTTCACCATCAATAAGAAGGTCCAAGGGATACAGAAAACCTGAAGTGAAGCATCGAAATCTAAAACTGGACTCACAGGAGGGGTTTAAATCATTGAAAGTTAAAATGTAGGTCCTCTTGTACTCAAGTCGGCATTGTGCCTTTTGAATTTATTTCCGATGCAATTTCTGTGTTTCATCGTCAATAAGAAGTTCCGAGGTAATCAGTAACCTGAAGTGAAGCATCGGAATCTAAAACTGGACTCACAGGAGAGGTTCAAATCATAGAAAGTTAGAGTGTCACTCCTCTTGTACTTGAGTCGGCGTTGTGCCTTTTGTATTAAATTGGGATGCAATTTCTGTGTTTCATCATCAATAAGAAGGTACAAGGGATACAGTAAACCTCAAGTGAAGCATCGGAATCTAAAACTGGACTCACAGGAGAGGTTCAAATCATAGAAAGTGAGAGTGTCAGACCTCTTGTACTTAAGTCGGCATTTTGCATTTTGTATTAAATTCGGATGCAATTTCTGTGTTTCATCGTCAATAAGAAGGTCCAAGGGATACAGTAAACTTAAAGTGAAGCATCGGAATCTAAAACAAGACTCACAGGAGAGGTTCAAATCATAGAATGTAAGAGTGTCAGTCGTCTTGTACTTAAGTCGGCATTGTGCCTTTTGTATTAAATTCGGATGCAATTTCTGTGTTTCATCGTCAATAGGAATGTCGAAGGCATTCAGTAAACCTGAAGTGAAGCATCGGAATCTAAAACTGGACTCACAGGAGATATTCATATCATAGAAAGTGAGAGTCTCAGTCCTCAAGTACTTAAGTCGGCATTGTGCCTTTTATATTAAATTCGGATGCAATTTCTGTGTTTCATCGTCAATATGACAGTCCAAGGTATACAGTAAACCTGAAGTGAAGCATCGGAATCTAAAACTGGACTCACAGGAGTGGTTCAAATCATAGAAAGTTAAAGTGTCAGTCCTGTTGTACTCAAGTCGGCATTGTGCCTTTTGAATTTAATTCCGATGCAATTTCTGTGTTTTATCGTCAATAAGAAGTTCCGAGGTATACAGTAAACCTGAAGTGAAGCATCGGAATCTAAAACTGGACTCACAGGAGAGGGTCAAATCATAGAAAGTGAGAGTGTCAGTTCTCTTGTACTTAAGTCGGCATTGTGCCTTTTGTATTAAATTCGGATGCAATTTCTGTGTTTCATCGTCGATAGGAATGTCGAAGGTATTCAGTAAACCTGAAGTGAAGCATCGGAATCTAAAACTGGACATACAGGTGAGGTTCAAAACATAGAAAGTGAGAGTGTCATTCCTCTTGTACCTAAGTCGCCATTGTGCCTTTTGTATTACATTCGGATGCAATTTCTGTGTTTCATCGTCATAAGAAGGTACAAGGTACACAGTAAACCTGAAGTGAAGCATCGGAATCTAAAACTGGACTGACAGGAGAGGTTCAAATCATAGAAAGTGAGAGTGTCAGTCCTCTTGTATTTGAGTCGGCATTGTGCCTTTTGTATTAAATTCGGATGCAATTTCTTTGTTTCATCGTCAACAAGAAGGTACAAGGGATACAGTAATCCTGAAGTGAAGCATCGAAATCTAAAACTGGACTCACAGGAGAGGTTCAAATCATAGAAAGTTAAAGTGTCAGTCCCCTTGTACTTAAGTCGACAATGTGCCTTTTGTATTAAATTCGGATGCCATTTCTGTCTTTCATCGTCAATAAGAAGGTCCAAGGGATAGAGTAAACCTGAAGTGAAGCATCGGAATCTAAAACTGGACTCACAGGTGAGGTTCAAATCATAGAAAGTGAGAGTGTCTGTCCTCTTGTACTGAAGTCGGCATTGTGCCTTTTGTATTAAATTCGGATGCAATTTCTGTGTTTCATCATCAATTAGAAGGTCAAAGGGAAACAGAAAACCTGAAGTGAAGCATTAGAATCTAAAACTGGGCTCACAGAAGGCGTTCAAATCATTGAAAGTTAAAGTGTCAGTCCTCTTGTTCTCAAGTCGGCATTGTGCCATTTGATATTATTTCCGATGCAATGTCTGTGATTCATCGTCAATAAGAAGTTCCGAGGTATACAGTAAACCTGAAGTGAAGCATCGGAATCTAAAACAGGACTCACAGGAGAGGTTCAAATCATAGAAAGTTAGAGTGTCAGTCCTATTGTACTTGAGTCGCATTGTGCCTTTTGTATTAAATTCGGATGCAATTTCTGTGTTTCATCATCAATAAGAAGGTCCAAGGGATACAGTAAACCTCAAGTGAAACATCGGAATCTAAAACTGGACTCACAGGTGAGGTTCAAATCATAGAAAGTTAGAGTGTCAGTCCTCTTGTACTTTAGTCGGTATTGTGCCTTTTGTGTTAAATTCGGATGCAATTTCTGTGTTTCATCGTCAATAAGAAGGTCCAAGGGATACAGTTAACCTAAAGTGAAGCCTCGGAATCTAAAACAAGATTCACAGGAGAGGTTCAAATCATAGAAAGTGAGAGTGTCCGTGTCTTGTACTTAAGTCGGCATTGTGCGTTTTGTATTAAATTCGGATGCAATTTCTGTGTTTCATCGTCAATAGGAATGTCGAAGGTATTCAGTAAACCTGAAGTGAAGCATCGGAATCTAAAACTGGACTCACAGGAGAGGTTCATATCATAGAAAGTGAGAGTCTCAGTCCTCTTGTACTTAAGTCGGCATTGTGCCTTTTGTATTCAATTCGGATGCAATTTCTGTGTTTCATCGTCAACAAGAAGGTCCAAGGTACACAGTAAACCTGAAGTGAAGCATCGGAATCTAAAACTGGACTGACAGGAGAGGTTCAAATCATAGTAAGTGAGAGTGTCAGTCCTCTTGTATTTGAGTCGGCATTGTGCCTTTTGTATTAAATTCGGATGCAATTTCATTTTTCATCGTCAATAAGAAGGTACAAGGGATACAGTAATCCTGAAGTGAAGCATCGAAATCTAAAACTGGACTCACAGGAGAGGTTCAAACCATAGAAAGTTAAAGTGTCAGTCCTCTTGTACTTAAGTCGGCAATGTGCCTTTTGTATTAAATTCGAATGCAATTTCTGTGTTTCATCGTCAATACGAAGGTCCAAGGGATACAGTAAACCTGAAGTGAAGCATCGGAACCTAAAACAAGACTCAAGGGAGAGGTTCAAACCATAGAACGTTAGAGTCTCAATCCTCTTGTACTTAAGTCGGCATTGTGCCTTTTGTATTAAATTCGGACGCAATTTCTGTGTTTCATCGTCAATAAGACGATCCAAGGGATACTGTAAACCTGAAGTGAAGCACCAGAATCTAAAACTGGACTCACAGGAGAGGTTCAAATCATAGAAAGTGAGAGTGTCAGTCGTCTTGTACTTAAGTCGGCATTGTGCCTTTTGTATTAAATTCGGATGCAATTTCTGAGTTTCATCGTCAATAGGAATGTCGAAGGTATTCAGTAAACCTGATATGAAGCATTGGAATCTAAAACTGGACTCACAGGAGAGGTTCAAAACATAGAAAGTTAGAGTGTCAGTGGTCTTGTACTTAAGTCGGCATTGTGCCTTTTGTATTAAATTCGGATGCAATTTCTGTGTTTCAACGTCAATAGAAAGGTTAAAGGTATACAGTAAACATGAAGTAAAGCATCGGAATCTAAAACTGGACTCACAGGAGAGGTTCAAATCATAGAAAGTTAGAGTGTCAGTCCTCTTGTATTTAAGACGGCATTGTGCCTTTTGTATTAAATTCGGATGCTATTTCTGTGTTTCATCGTCAATAAGAAGGTCGAAGGTATAAAGGAAACCTGAAGTGAAGAATCGGAAACTAAAACTGGACCCACAGGAAAGGTTCAAATCTGAGAAAGTTAGAGTGTCAGTCCTCTTGTACATTAGTCGGCATTGTGCCTTTTGTATTAAATTCGGATGCAATTTCTGTGTTTCATCGTCTATAAGAAGGTCCAAGGTATAAAGGAAACCTGAAGTGAAGCATCGGAATTAAAAACTGGACTCACAGGAGAGGTTCAAATCACAGATAATTAGAGTGTCATTCCTCTTGTACTTAAGTCGGCATTGTGTCTTTTGTATTAAATTCGCATGCAATTTCTTTGTTTCATCGTCAATAAGAAGGTACAAGGGATACAGTAAACCTGAATTGAAGCATCGGAATCTAAAACTGGACTCACAGGAGAAGTTCAAAAGATAGAAAGTGAAAGTGTCAGTCCTCTTGTACTTAAGTCGGCATTGTGCCTTTTTTATTAAATTCGCATGCAATTTCTGTGTTTCATCGTCAATAAGAAGGTCCAAGGTACACAGTAAACCTGAAGTGAAGCATCGGAATCTAAAACTGGACTCACAGGAGAGGTTCAAATCATAGAAAGTGAGAGTGTCAGTCCTCTTGTACTTAAGTCGGCATTGAGCTTTTTGTATTAAATTCGGATGCAATTTCCGTGTTCCATTGTCAATAAGATGGTCCAAGTTACAATGGAAACCTGAAGTGAAGCGTCAGAATCTAAAACTGGACTCACAGGAGAGGTTCAAATCATAGAAAGTTAGAGTGTCAGTCCTCTAGTACTTAAGTCGGCATTATGCCTTTTGAATTTAATTCCGATGTTATTTCTGTGTTTCATCGTCAATAAGAAGTTCCGAGGTATACAGTAAACCTGAAGTGAAGCATCGGATTCTAAAACTGGACTCACAGGAGACGTTCAAATCATAGAAAGTGAGAGTGTCAGTCCTCTTGTACTTAAGTCGGCATTGAGCTTTTTGTATTAAATTCGGATGCAATTTCCGTGTTCCATTGTCAATACGATGGTCCAAGTTACAATGGAAACCTGAAGTGAAGCGTCAGAATCTAAAACTGGGCTCACAGGATAGTTTCAAATCATAGAAAATTAGAGTGTCAGTCCTCTAGTACTTAAGTCGGCATTGTGCCTTTTTTGTTAAATTCGGATGCAATTTCTGTGTTTCATCGTCAATAAGAAGGTCCAAGGTATACAGTAAACCTGAAGTGAAGCATCGGAATTAAAAACTGGACTCACAGGTGAGGTTCAAATCGTACATAGTTAGAGTGTCAGTCCTCTTGTACTTAAGTGGTCATTGTGACTTTTGTATGAAATTCGGATGCAATTTCTGTGTTTCATCGTCAATTAGAAGGTCGAAGGGATACAGTACACCTGAAGTGAAGCATCGGAATCTAAAACTGGACTCACAGGAGAGGTTCAAATCATGGAAAGTGAGAGTGTTAGTCCTCTTGTACTTATGTCAGCATTGTGAATTTTGTATTAAATTCGGATGCAATTTCTGTGTTTCATCGTCAATAAGAAGGTCCAAGGAATACAGTAAACGTGAAGTGAAGCATCGGAATCTAAAACTGGACTCACAGGAGAGGTTCAAATCATAGAAAGTGAGAGTGTCAGTCCTCTTGTATTTGAGTCGGCATTGTGTCTTTTGTATTAAATTCGGATCCAATATCTGTGTTTCATCGTCAATAAGAAGGTCCAAGGAATACAGTAAACGTGAAGTGAAGCATCGGAATCTAAAACTGGACTCACAGGAGAGGTTCAAATCATTGAAAGTGAGAGTGTCAGTCCTCTTGTATTTGAGTCGGCATTGTGCCTTTTGTATTAAATTCGGATGCAATTTCTGTGTTTCATCGTCAATAAGAAGGTCCAAGGGATACAGTAAACCTGAAGAGAAGCATCGGAATCTAACACAGGACTCACAGGAGAGGTTCATATCATAGAAAGTTAGAGTGTCAGTCCTCTTGTACGTAAGTCGGCATTGTGCCTTTTGTATTAAATTCTGATGCAATTCCTGTGTTTCATCGTCAATAAGAAGGTCCAAGCGATACAGTAAACCTGAAGTGAGGAATCGGAATCTAAAACTGGTCCCACAGGAGAGGTTCAAATCATAGAAAGTTAGAGTGTCAGTCCTCTTGTACATAAGTCGGCATTGTGCCTTTTCTATTTAATTCGGATGCAATTTCTCTGTTTCTCCGTCAATAAGAAAGTCCAAGGTATAAAGGAAACCTGAAGTGAAGCATCACAATCTAAAACTGGACTCAAAGGAGAGGTTCAAATCATACAAAGTTAAAGTGTCACTCCTCTTGTACTTAAGTCGGCATTGTGCCTTTTGTATTAAATTCGGATGCAATTTCTTTGTTTTATCGTCAATAAGAAGGTCCAAGGAATACAGTAAACCTGAAGTGAAGCATCGGAATCTAAAACTGGACTCACAGGAGAGGTTCAAGTCATAGAAAGTGAGAGTGTGAGTCCTCTTGTACTTAAGTCGGCATTGTGCCTTTTGTATTAAATTCGGATGTAATTTCTATGTTTCACCATCAATAAGAAGGTCCAAGGGATACAGAAAACCTGAAGTGAAGCATCGAAATCTAAAACTGGACTCACAGGAGGGGTTTAAATCATTGAAAGTTAAAATGTAGGTCCTCTTGTACTCAAGTCGGCATTGTGCCTTTTGAATTTATTTCCGATGCAATTTCTGTGTTTCATCGTCAATAAGAAGTTCCGAGGTAATCAGTAACCTGAAGTGAAGCATCGGAATCTAAAACTGGACTCACAGGAGAGGTTCAAATCATAGAAAGTTAGAGTGTCACTCCTCTTGTACTTGAGTCGGCGTTGTGCCTTTTGTATTAAATTGGGATGCAATTTCTGTGTTTCATCATCAATAAGAAGGTACAAGGGATACAGTAAACCTCAAGTGAAGCATCGGAATCTAAAACTGGACTCACAGGAGAGGTTCAAATCATAGAAAGTGAGAGTGTCAGACCTCTTCTACTTAAGTCGGCATTTTGCATTTTGTACTAAATTCGGATGCAATTTCTGTGTTTCATCGTCAATAAGAAGGTCCAAGGGATACAGTAAACCTAAAGTGAAGCATCGGAATCTAAAACAAGACTCACAGGAGAGGTTCAAATCATAGAATGTAAGAGTGTCAGTCGTCTTGTACTTAAGTCGGCATTGTGCCTTTTGTATTAAATTCGGATGCAATTTCTGTGTTTCATCGTCAATAGGAATGTCGAAGGCATTCAGTAAACCTGAAGTGAAGCATCGGAATCTAAAACTGGACTCACAGGAGATGTTCATATCATAGAAAGTGAGAGTCTCAGTCCTCAAGTACTTAAGTCGGCATTGTGCCTTTTATATTAAATTCGGATGCAATTTCTGTGTTTCATCGTCAATATGACAGTCCAAGGTATACAGTAAACCTGAAGTGAAGCATCGGAATCTAAAACTGGACTCACAGGAGTGGTTCAAATCATAGAAAGTTAAAGTGTCAGTCCTGTTGTACTCAAGTCGGCATTGTGCCTTTTGAATTTAATTCCGATGCAATTTCTGTGTTTTATCGTCAATAAGAAGTTCCGAGGTATACAGTAAACCTGAAGTGAAGCATCGGAATCTAAAACTGGACTCACAGGAGAGGGTCAAATCATAGAAAGTGAGAGTGTCAGTTCTCTTGTACTTAAGTCGGCATTGTGCCTTTTGTATTAAATTCGGATGCAATTTCTGTGTTTCATCGTCGATAGGAATGTCGAAGGTATTCAGTAAACCTGAAGTGAAGCATCGGAATCTAAAACTGGACATACAGGTGAGGTTCAAAACATAGAAAGTGAGAGTGTCATTCCTCTTGTACCTAAGTCGCCATTGTGCCTTTTGTATTACATTCGGATGCAATTTCTGTGTTTCATCGTCATAAGAAGGTACAAGGTACACAGTAAACCTGAAGTGAAGCATCGGAATCTAAAACTGGACTGACAGGAGAGGTTCAAATCATAGAAAGTGAGAGTGTCAGTCCTCTTGTATTTGAGTCGGCATTGTGCCTTTTGTATTAAATTCGGATGCAATTTCTTTGTTTCATCGTCAACAAGAAGGTACAAGGGATACAGTAATCCTGAAGTGAAGCATCGAAATCTAAAACTGGACTCACAGGAGAGGTTCAAATCATAGAAAGTTAAAGTGTCAGTCCCCTTGTACTTAAGTCGACAATGTGCCTTTTGTATTAAATTCGGATGCCATTTCTGTCTTTCATCGTCAATAAGAAGGTCCAAGGGATAGAGTAAACCTGAAGCATCGGAATCTAAAACTGGACTCACAGGTGAGGTTCAAATCATAGAAAGTGAGAGTGTCTGTCCTCTTGTACTGAAGTCGGCATTGTGCCTTTTGTATTAAATTCGGATGCAATTTCTGTGTTTCATCATCAATTAGAAGGTCAAAGGGAAACAGAAAACCTGAAGTGAAGCATTAGAATCTAAAACTGGGCTCACAGAAGGCGTTCAAATCATTGAAAGTTAAAGTGTCAGTCCTCTTGTTCTCAAGTCGGCATTGTGCCATTTGATATTATTTCCGATGCAATGTCTGTGATTCATCGTCAATAAGAAGTTCCGAGGTATACAGTAAACCTGAAGTGAAGCATCGGAATCTAAAACTAGACTCACAGGAGAGGTTCAAATCATAGAAAGTTAGAGTGTCAGTCCTATTGTACTTGAGTCGCATTGTGCCTTTTGTATTAAATTCGGATGCAATTTCTGTGTTTCATCATCAATAAGAAGGTCCAAGGGATACAGTAAACCTCAAGTGAAACATCGGAATCTAAAACTGGACTCACAGGTGAGGTTCAAATCATAGAAAGTTAGAGTGTCAGTCCTCTTGTACTTTAGTCGGTATTGTGCCTTTTGTGTTAAATTCGGATGCAATTTCTGTGTTTCATCGTCAATAAGAAGGTCCAAGGGATACAGTTAACCTAAAGTGAAGCCTCGGAATCTAAAACAAGATTCACAGGAGAGGCTCAAATCATAGAAAGTGAGAGTGTCCGTGTCTTGTACTTAAGTCGGCATTGTGCGTTTTGTATTAAATTCGGATGCAATTTCTGTGTTTCATCGTCAATAGGAATGTCGAAGGTATTCAGTAAACCTGAAGTGAAGCATCGGAATCTAAAACTGGACTCACAGGAGAGGTTCATATCATAGAAAGTGAGAGTCTCAGTCCTCTTGTACTTAAGTCGGCATTGTGCCTTTTGTATTCAATTCGGATGCAATTTCTGTGTTTCATCGTCAACAAGAAGGTCCAAGGTACACAGTAAACCTGAAGTGAAGCATCGGAATCTAAAACTGGACTGACAGGAGAGGTTCAAATCATAGTAAGTGAGAGTGTCAGTCCTCTTGTATTTGAGTCGGCATTGTGCCTTTTGTATTAAATTCGGATGCAATTTCATTTTTCATCGTCAATAAGAAGGTACAAGGGATACAGTAATCCTGAAGTGAAGCATCGAAATCTAAAACTGGACTCACAGGAGAGGTTCAAACCATAGAAAGTTAAAGTGTCAGTCCTCTTGTACTTAAGTCGGCAATGTGCCTTTTGTATTAAATTCGAATGCAATTTCTGTGTTTCATCGTCAATACGAAGGTCCAAGGGATACAGTAAACCTGAAGTGAAGCATCGGAACCTAAAACAAGACTCAAGGGAGAGGTTCAAACCATAGAACGTTAGAGTCTCAATCCTCTTGTACTTAAGTCGGCATTGTGCCTTTTGTATTAAATTCGGACGCAATTTCTGTGTTTCATCGTCAATAAGACGATCCAAGGGATACTGTAAACCTGAAGTGAAGCACCAGAATCTAAAACTGGACTCACAGGAGAGGTTCAAATCATAGAAAGTGAGAGTGTCAGTCGTCTTGTACTTAAGTCGGCATTGTGCCTTTTGTATTAAATTCGGATGCAATTTCTGAGTTTCATCGTCAATAGGAATGTCGAAGGTATTCAGTAAACCTGATATGAAGCATCGGAATCTAAAACTGGACTCACAGGAGAGGTTCAAAACATAGAAAGTTAGAGTGTCAGTGGTCTTGTACTTAAGTCGGCATTGTGCCTTTTGTATTAAATTCGGATGCAATTTCTGTGTTTCAACGTCAATAGAAAGGTTAAAGGTATACAGTAAACCTGAAGTAAAGCATCGGAATCTAAAACTGGACTCACAGGAGAGGTTCAAATCATAGAAAGTTAGAGTGTCAGTCCTCTTGTATTTAAGACGGCATTGTGCCTTTTGTATTAAATTCGGATGCTATTTCTGTGTTTCATCGTCAATAAGAAGGTCGAAGGTATAAAGGAAACCTGAAGTGAAGCATCGGAAACTAAAACTGGACCCACAGGAAAGGTTCAAATCTGAGAAAGTTAGAGTGTCAGTCCTCTTGTACTTAAGTCGGCATTGTGCCTTTTGCATTAAATTCGGATGCAATATCTGTGTTTCATCGTCAATACGACAGTCCAAGGTATACAGTAAACCTGAAGTGAAGCATCGGAATCTAAAACTGGACTCACAGGAGAGGTTCAAATCATAGAAAGTTAAAGTGTCAGTCCTCTTCTACTGAAGTCGGCATTGTGCCTTTTGAAGTTATTTCCGATGCAATTTCTGTGTTTCATCGTCAATAAGAAGTTCCGAGGTAAACAGTAAACCGGAAATGAAGCATCGGAATCTAAAACTGGACTCACAGGAGAGGTACAAATCATAGAAAGTTAGAGTGTCAGTCCTCAAGTACTTAAGTCGGCATTGTGCCTTTTGTATCAAATTCGGATGCAATTTCTGTGTTTCATCGTCAATAAGAAGGTCCAAGTGATACAGTAAACCTGACGTGAAGCGTCGGAATCTAAAACTGGACTCACAGGAGAGGTTCAAATCATAGAAACTGAGAGTGTCAGTCCTCTTGTACTTAAGTCGGCATTGTGCCTTTTGTAATAAATTCGGATGCAATTTCTGTGTTTCATCGTCAATAAGAAGGTCCAAGGGATACAGTAAACCTGAAGTGAAGCATCGGAATCTAATACTGGACTCACAGGAGAGGTTCAAATCATAGGAAGTTAAAGTGTCGGTCGTCTTGTACTTAAGTCGGCATTGTGCCTTTTGAATTTAATTCGGATGCAATTTCTGTGTTTCATCGTCAATAGGAAGGTCGAAGGTATACAGTAAACCGGAAATGAAGCATCGGAATCTAAAACTGGACTCACAGGAGAGGTTCAAATCATAGAGAGTTAGAGGGTCAGTCCTCTTGCACTTTAGTCGGCATTGTGCCTTTTGTATAAAATTCGGATGCAATTTCTGTGTTTCATCGTCAATAAGAAAGTCCAAGGTATACAGTAAACCTGAAGTGAAGCATCGGAATGTAAAACTGGACTCACAGGAGAGGTTCAAATCATAGAGTGTCAGTCCTCTTGTACTTAAGACGGCATTGTGCCTTTTGTATTAAATTCGGAAGCTATTTCTGTGTTTCATCGTCAATAAGAAGGTCCAAGGTATAAAGGAAACCTGAAGTGAAGCATCGGAAACTAAAACTGGACTCACAGGAGAGGTTCAAATCTTAGAAAGTTAGAGTGTCAGTCCCCTTGTACTTAAGTCGGCATTGTGCCTTTTGTATTAAATTCGGATGCAATTTCTGTGTTTCATCGTCAATAAGAAGGTCCAAGGGAAACAGTAAACCTGAAGTGAAGCATCGGAATCTAAAACTGGACTCACAGGAGAGGTTCAAATCATAGAATGTGAGTGTGTCAGTCCTCTTGTACTTAAGTCAGCATTGTGCCTTTGTATTACATTCGGATGCAATTTCTGTGTTTCATCGTCAATAAGAAGGTCCAAGGGATACAGCAAACCTGAAGTGAAGCATCGGAATCTAAAACTGGACTCACAGGAGAGGTTCAAATCATAGAAAGTTAAAGTGTCAGTCCTCTTTTACATAAGTAGGCATTGTGCCTTTTGTATTAGGTTCGGTTGCAATTTCTGTGCTTCATCGTCAATGAGATGGTCCAAGGGATACAGGAAACCTGAGGTGAAGCATCGGAATCTAAAACTGGACTCACAGGAGAGGTTCAAATCATAGAAAGTTAGAGTGTTAGTCGTCTTGTACTTAAGTCGGCATTGTGCATTTCGTATTAATTTCAGATGCAATTTCTGTGTTTCATCGTCATTAGGAAGGTCGAAGGAATACAGTATACCGGGAATGAAGCATCGGAATCCAAAACTGGACTCACAGGAGAGGATCAAATCATAGAAAGTTAGAGTGTCAGTCCTCTGGTACTTAAGTCGGAATTGTGCCTTTTATATTAAATTCAGATGCAATTTCTGTGTTTCATCGTTAATAAGAAGGTCCAAGGTATACAGTAAACCTGAAGTGAAGCATCGGAATCTAAAACTGGACTCACAGGAGAGGTTCAGATCATAGAAAGTGAGAGTGTCAGTCCTCTTGTACTTAAGTCTTCATTGTGCCTTTTGTAATAAATTGGGATGCAATTTCTGTGTTTCATCGTCAATAAGAAGGTCCATGGTATAAAGGAAACCTGAAGTGAAGCATCGGAATCTAAATCTGGACTCACAGGAGAGGTTAAAATCATAGCAAGTTAGAGTGTCATTCCTCTTGTACTTAAGTCGCCATTGCGCCTTTTGTATTAAATTCGGATGCAATTTCTGTGTTTCATCGTCAATAAGAAGGTCCAAGGGATACAGTAAACCTAAAGTGAAGCATCGGAATCTAAAACAAGACTCACAGGAGAGGTTCAAATCATAGAATGTAAGAGTGTCAGTCGTCTTGTACTTAAGTTGGCATTGTGCCTTTTGTATTAAATTCGGATGCAATTTCTGTGTTTCATCGTCAATAGGAATGTCGAAGGCATTCAGTAAACCTTAAGTGAAGCATCGGAATCTAAAACTGGACTCACAGGAGATGTTCATATCATAGAAAGTGAGAGTCTCAGTCCACAAGTACTTAAGTTGGCATTGTGCCTTTTATATTAAATTCGGATGCAATTTCTGTGTTTCATCGTCAATATGACAGTCCAAGGTATACAGTAAACCTGAAGTGAAGCATCGGAATCTAAAACTGGACTCACAGGAGTGGTTCAAATCATAGAAAGTTAAAGTGTCAGTCCTCTTGTACTCAAGTCGGCATTGTGCCTTTTGAATTTAATTCCGATGCAATTTCTGTGTTTTATCGTCAATAAGAAGTTCCGAGGTATACTGTAAACCTGAAGTGAAGCATCGGAATCTAAAACTGGACTCACAGGAGAGGGTCAAATCATAGAAAGTGAGAGTGTCAGTTCTCTTGTACTTAAGTCGGCATTGTGCCTTTTGTATTAAATTCGGATGCAATTTCTGTGTTTCATCGTCGATAGGAATGTCGAAGGTATTCAGTAAACCTGAAGTGAAGCATCGGAATCTAAAACTGGACATACAGGTGAGGTTCAAAACATAGAAAGTGAGAGTGTCATTCCTCTTGTACCTAAGTCGCCATTGTGCCTTTTGTATTACATTCGGATGCAATTTCTGTGTTTCATCGTCATAAGAAGGTACCATGTACACAGTAAACCTGAAGTGAAGCATCGGAATCTAAAACTGGACTGACAGGAGTGGTTCAAATCATAGAAAGTGAGAGTGTCAGTCCTCTTGTATTTGAGTCGGCATTGTGCCTTTTGTATTAAATTCGGATGCAATTTCTTTGTTTCATCGTCAACAAGAAGGTACAAGGGATACAGTAATCCTGAAGTGAAGCATCGAAATCTAAAACTGGACTCACAGGAGAGGTTCAAATCATAGAAAGTTAAAGTGTCAGTCCCCTTGTACTTAAGTCGACAATGTGCCTTTTGTATTAAATTCGGATGCCATTTCTGTCTTTCATCGTCAATAAGAAGGTCCAAGGGATAGAGTAAACCTGAAGTGAAGCATCGGAATCTAAAACTGGACTCACAGGTGAGGTTCAAATCATAGAAAGTGAGAGTGTCTGTCCTCTTGTACTGAAGTCGGCATTGTGCCTTTTGTATTAAATTCGGATGCAATTTCTGTGTTTCATCATCAATTAGAAGGTCAAAGGGAAACAGAAAACCTGAAGTGAAGCATTAGAATCTAAAACTGGGCTCACAGAAGGCGTTCAAATCATTGAAAGTTAAAGTGTCAGTCCTCTTGTTCTCAAGTCGGCATTGTGCCATTTGATATTATTTCCGATGCAATGTCTGTGATTCATCGTCAATAAGAAGTTCCGAGGTATACAGTAAACGTGAAGTGAAGCATCGGAATCTAAAACTGGACTCACAGGAGAGGTTCAAATCATAGAAAGTTAGAGTGTCAGTCCTATTGTACTTGAGTCGCATTGTGCCTTTTGTATTAAATTCGGATGCAATTTCTGTGTTTCATCATCAATAAGAAGGTCCAAGGGATACAGTAAACCTCAAGTGAAACATCGGAATCTAAAACTGGACTCACAGGTGAGGTTCAAATCATAGAAAGTTAGAGTGTCAGTCCTCTTGTACTTTAGTCGGTATTGTGCCTTTTGTGTTAAATTCGGATGCAATTTCTGTGTTTTATCGTCAATAAGAAGGTCCAAGGGATACAGTTAACCTAAAGTGAAGCCTCGGAATCTAAAACAAGATTCACAGGAGAGGTTCAAATCATAGAAAGTGAGAGTGTCCGTCGTCTTGTACTTAAGTCGCCATTGTGCGTTTTGTATTAAATTCGGATGCAATTTCTGTGTTTCATCGTCAATAGGAATGTCGAAGGTATTCAGTAAACCTGAAGTGAAGCATCGGAATCTAAAACTGGACTCACAGGAGAGGTTCATATCATAGAAAGTGAGAGTCTCAGTCCTCTTGTACTTAAGTCGGCATTTGCCTTTTGTATTAAATTCGGATGCAATTTCTGTGTATCATCGTCAATAAGACAGTCTAAGGTATACAGTAAACCTGAAGTGAAGCATCGGAATCTAAAACTGGACTCACAGGAGAGGTTCAAATCATAGAAAGTTAAGGTGTCAGTCCTCTTGTACTCAAGTCGGCATTGTGTATTTTGAATTTAATTCCGATGCAATTTCTGTGTTTCATCGTCTGTAAGAACTTCCGAGGTATACAGTAAACCTGAAGTGAAGCATCGGATTCTAAAACTGGACTCACAGGAGAGGTTCAAATCATAGAAAGTGTGAGTGTCAGTCCTCTTGTACTTTAGTCGGCATTGTGCCTTTTGTATTAATTTCGGATGCAATTTCTGTCATTCATCGTCAATAAGACGGTCCAAGGGATACGGTAAACCTGAAGTGAAGCATCGGAATCTAAAACTGGACTCACAGGAGAGGTTCAAATCTTAGAAAAAGTGAGTGTCATTCGTCTTGTACTTAAGTTGGCATTGTGCCTTTTGTATTAAATTCGGATGCAATTTCTGTGTTTCATCGTCAATAGGAATGCCAAAGGTAATCAGTAAACCTGAAGTGAAGCATCGGAATCTAAAACTGGACTCACAGGAGATGTTCAAAACATAGAAAGTGAGAGTGTCAGTCCTCTTGTACTTAAGTCGGCATTGTGCCTTTTGTATTAAATTCGGATGCAATTTCTGTGTTTCATCGTCAACAAGAAGGTCCAAGGTACACAGTAAACCTGAAGTGAAGCATCGGAATCTAAAACTGGACTGACAGGAGAGGTTCAAATCATAGTAAGTGAGAGTGTCAGTCCTCTTGTATTTGGGTCGGCATTGTGCCTTTTGTATTAAATTCGGATGCAATTTCATTTCTCATCGTCAATAAGAAGGTACAAGGGATACAGTAATCCTGAAGTGAAGCATCGAAATCTAAAACTGGACTCACAGGAGAGGTTCAAACCATAGAAAGTTAAAGTGTCAGTCCTCTTGTACTTAAGTCGGCAATGTGCCTTTTGTATTAAATTCGAATGCAATTTCTGTGTTTCATCGTCAATAAGAAGGTCCAAGGGATACAGTAAACCTGAAGTGAAGCATCGGAACCTAAAACAAGACTCACAGGAGAGGTTCAAACCATAGAACGTTAGAGTCTCAAGCCTCTTGTACTTAAGTCGGCATTGTGCCTTTTGTATTAAATTCGGACGCAATTTCTGTGTTTCATCGTCAATAAGACGATCCAAGGGATACTGTAAACCTGAAGTGAAGCACCAGAATCTAAAACTGGACTCACAGGAGAGGTTCAAATCATAGAAAGTGAGAGTGTCAGTCGTCTTGTACTTAAGTCGGCATTGTGCCTTTTGTATTAAATTCGGATGCAATTTCTGAGTTTCATCGTCAATAGGAATGTCGAAGGTATTCAGTAAACCTGATATGAAGCATCGGAATCTAAAACTGGACTCACAGGAGAGGTACAAATCATAGAAAGTTAGAGTGTCAGTCCTCAAGTACTTAAGTCGGCATTGTGCCTTTTGTATCAAATTCGGATGCAATTTCTGTGTTTCATCGTCAATAAAAAGGTCCAAGTGATACAGTAAACCTGACGTGAAGCGTCGGAATCTAAAACTGGACTCACAGGAGAGGTTCAAATCATAGAAACTGAGAGTGTCAGTCCTCTTGTACTTAAGTCGGCATTGTGCCTTTTGTAATAAATTCGGATGCAATTTCTGTGTTTCATCGTCAATAAGAAGGTCCAAGGGATACAGTAAACCTGAAGTGAAGCATCGGAATCTAATACTGGACTCACAGGAGAGGTTCAAATCATAGGAAGTTAAAGTGTCGGTCGTCTTGTACTTAAGTCGGCATTGTGCCTTTTGAATTTAATTCGGATGCAATTTCTGTGTTTCATCGTCAATAGGAAGGTCGAAGGTATACAGTAAACCGGAAATGAAGCATCGGAATCTAAAACTGGACTCACAGGAGAGGTTCAAATCATAGAGAGTTAGAGGGTCAGTCCTCTTGTACTTTAGTCGGCATTGTGCCTTTTGTATAAAATTCGGATGCAATTTCTGTGTTTCATCGTCAATAAGAAAGTCCAAGGTATACAGTAAACCTGAAGTGAAGCATCGGAATGTAAAACTGGACTCACAGGAGAGGTTCAAATCATAGAGTGTCAGTCCTCTTGTACTTTAGACGGCATTGTGCCTTTTGTATTAAATTCGGATGCTATTTCTGTGTTTCATCGTCAATAAGAAGGTCCAAGGTATAAATAAAACCTGAAGTGAAGCATCGGAAACTAAAACTGGACTCACAGGAGAGGTTCAAATCTTAGAAAGTTAGAGTGTCAGTCCCCTTGTACTTAAGTCGGCATTGTGCCTTTTGTATTAAATTCGGATGCAATTTCTGTGTTTCATCGTCAATAAGAAGGTCCAAGGGAAACAGTAAACCTGAAGTGAAGCATCGGAATCTATAACTGGACTCACAGGAGAGGTTCAAATCATAGAAAGTGAGTGTGTCAGTCCTCTTGTACTTAAGTCAGCATTGTGCCTTTGTATTAAATTCGGATGCAATTTCTGTGTTTCATCGTCAATAAGAAGGTCCAAGGGATACAGCAAACCTGAAGTGAAGCATCGGAATTTAAAACTGGACTCACAGGAGAGGTTCAAATCATAGAAAGTTAAAGTGTCAGTCCTCTTTTACTTAAGTAGGCATTGTGCCTTTTGTATTAGGTTCGGTTGCAATTTCTGTGCTTCATCGTCAATGAGATGGTCCAAGGGATACAGGAAACCTGAGGTGAAGCATCGGAATCTAAAACTGGACTCACAGGAGAGGTTCAAATCATAGAAAGTTAGAGTGTTAGTCGTCTTGTACTTAAGTCGGCATTGTGCATTTCGTATTAATTTCAGATGCAATTTCTGTGTTTCATCGTCATTAGGAAGGTCGAAGGAATACAGTATACCAGGAATGAAGCATCGGAATCCAAAACTGGACTCACAGGAGAGGATCAAATCATAGAATGTTAGAGTGTCAGTCCTCTGGTACTTAAGTCGGAATTGTGCCTTTTATATTAAATTCAGATGCAATTTCTGTGTTTCATCGTTAATAAGAAGGTCCAAGGTATACAGTAAACCTGAAGTGAAGCATCGGAATCTAAAACTGGACTGACAGGAGAGGTTCAAATCATAGAAAGTGAGAGTGTCAGTCCTCTTGTACTTAAGTCTTCATTGTGCCTTTTGTAATAAATTGGGATGCAATTTCTGTGTTTCATCGTCAATAAGAAGGTCCATGGTATAAAGGAAACCTGAAGTGAAGCATCGGAATCTAAATCTGGACTCACAGGAGAGGTTCAAATCATAGCAAGTTAGAGTGTCATTCCTCTTGTACTTAAGTCGCCATTGCGCCTTTTGTATTAAATTCGGAAGCAATTTCTTTGTTTCATCGTCAATAAGAAGGTACAAGGGATACAGTAAACCAGAAGTGAAGCATCGGAATCTTGAAGTGGACTCACAGGAGAGGTTCAAATCATAGAATGTGAGAGTGTCAGTCCTGTTGTACTTAAGTCGGCATTGTGCATTTTGTATTAAATTCGGATGCCTATTCTGTGTTTCATCGACAATAAGAAGGTCCAAGGGATACAGTAAACCTGAAGTGAAGCATCGGAATCTGAAACTGGACTCCCAGGAGAGGTTAAAATCATAGAAAGTTAGAGTCTCAGTCCTCTAGTACTTAAGTCGGCATAGTGCCTTTTGTATTAAATTCGGATGCAATTTCTGTGTTTCATCATCAATAAGAAGGTCCAAGGTATACAGTAAACCTGAAGTGAAGCATCGGATTCTAAAACTGGACTCACAGGAGAGGTTCAAATCATAGTAAGTTAGAGTGTCAGTCCTATGGTACTTAAGTCGGCATTGTGCATTTTGTATTAAATTCGGATGCAATTTCTGTGTTTCATCGTCAATTAGAATGTCCAAGGGATACAGTAAACCCGAAGTGAAACATCGGAATCTAAAACTGGACTCACAGGAGAGGTTCAAATCATAGAAATTTAAAGTGTCAGTCCTCTTGTACTTAAGTCGGCATTGTGCATTTTGAATTTAATTCCGGTGCAATATCTGTGTTTTATCGTCAATAAGAAGTTCCCAGGTGTACAGTAAACCTGAAGTGAGCATCGGTCTCTAAAACTGGACTCACAGGAGAGGATCAAATCATAGAAAGTTAGAGTGTCAGACCTCTGGTACTTAAGTCGGCATTGTGCCTTTTATATTAAATTCAGATGCAATTTCTGTGTTCCATCGTCAATAAGAAGGTCCAAGGTATACAGTAAACCTGAAGTGAAGCATCGGAATCTAAAACTGGACTCACAGGAGAGGTTCAAATCATAGAAAGTGAGAGTGTCAGTCCTCTTGTACTTAAGACGGCATTGTGCCTTTTGTATTAAATTCGGATGCTATTTCTGTGTTTCATCGTCAATAAGAAGGTCCGAGGTATAAAGGAAACCTGAAGTGAAGCGTCGGAAACTAAAACTGGACTCACAGGAGAGGTTCAAATCTTAGAAAGTTAGAGTGTCAGTCCTCTTGTACTTAAGTCGGCATTGTGCTTTTTTTATTAAATTCGGATGCAATTTCTGTGTTTCATCGTCAATAAGTAGGTCCAAGAGATACAGAAAACCTGAAGTGAAGCATGGGAAACTAAAACTGGACTCACAGGAGAGGTTCAAGTCATAGAAAGTTAGAGTGTCAGTCCTCTTGTACTTGAGTCGGCATTGTGCCATGTGTAATAAATTCGGATGCAATTTCAGTGTTTTATCATCAATAAGAAGGTCCAAGGGATACAGAAAACCTGAAGTGAAGCATCGGAATCTAAAACTGGACTCACAGGAGAGGTTCAAAATATAGAAAGTGAGAGTGTCAGTCCTCTGGTACTTAAGTCGGCATTGTGCCTTTTGTATTACATTCGGATGCAATTTCTGTGTTTCATCGTCAATAAGAAGGTCCATGGTATAAAGGAAATCTGAAGTGAAGCATCGGAATCTAAATCTGGACTCACAGGAGACGTTCAAATCATAGCAAGTTAGAGTGTCATTCCTCTTGTACTTAAGTCGGCATTACGCCTTTTGTATTAAATTCGGAAGCAATTTCTTTGTTTCATCGTCAATAAGAAGGTACAAGGATACAGTAAACCAGAAGTGAAGCATCGGAATCTTAAAGTGGACTCACAGGAGAGTTTCGAATCATAGAATGTGAGAGTGTCAGTCCTGTTGTACTTAAGTCGGCATTGTGCAATTTGTATTAAATTCGGATGCCTATTCTGTGTTTCATCGTCAATAAGAAGGTCCAAGGGATACAGTAAACCTGAAGTGAAGCATAGAAATCTAAAACTGGACTCACAGGTGAGGTTCAAATCATAGAAAGATAGAGTGTCAGTCATTTTGTACATAAGTCGGCATTGTGCCTTTTGTATTAAATTCGGACGCAATTTCTGTGTTTCATCGTCTATAAGAAGGTCCAAGGGATACAGTAAACCTCAAGTGAAGCATCGGAATCTAAAACTGGACTCACAGGAGAGGTTCAAAACTTAGAAAGTGAGAGTGTCAGTCCTCTGGTACTTAAGTCGGCATTGTGCGTTTTGTATTAAATTCGGATGCAATTTCTGTGTTTCATCGTCAATAAGAAGGTCCAAGGGGTACAGTAAACCTGAAGTGAAGCATGGGAAACTAAAACTGGACTCACAGGAGAGGTTCAAATCATAGAAAGTGAGAGTGTCAGTCCTCTTGTACTTAAGCTGGCATTGTGCCTTTTGAATTTAATTCCGATGCAATTTCTCTGTTTCATCGTCAATAAGAAGTTCTTAGGTTTACAGTAAACCTGAAGTGAAGCATCGGAATCTAAAACTGGACTCACAGGGGAGGTTCAAATCATAGAAAATTAGAGTGTCAGTCCTCTTGTACATAAGTCGGCATTGTGCCTTTTGTTTAAAATTCAGATGCAATATCTGTGTTTCATCGTCAATAAGAAGGTCCAAGGGATACAGTAAACCTGAAGTGAAGCATCGGAATCTAAAACTGGACTCACAGGAGAGGTTCAAATCATAGAAAGTTAGAGTCTCAGTCCTCTAGTACTTAAGTCGGCATAGTGCCTTTTGTATTAAATTCGGATGCAATTTCTGTGTTTCATCATCAATAAGAAGGTCCAAGGTATACAGTAAACCTGAAGTGAAGCATCGGATTCTAAAACTGGACTCACAGGAGAGGTTCAAATCATAGTAAGTTAGAGAGTCAGTCCTATGGTACTTAAGTCGGCATTGTGCATTTTGTATTAAATTCGGATGCAATTTCTGTGTTTCATCGTCAATTAGAATGTCCAAGGGATACAGTAAACCCGAAGTGAAACATCGGAATCTAAAACTGGACTCACAGGAGAGGTTCAAATCATAGAAATTTAAAGTGTCAGTCCTCTTGTACTTAAGTCGGCATTGTGCATTTTGAATTTAATTCCGGTGCAATATCTGTGTTTTATCGTCAATAAGATGTTCCCAGGTATACAGTAAACCTGAAGTGAGCATCGGTCTCTAAAACTGGACTCACAGGAGAGGTTCAAATCATAGAAAGTTAGAGTGTCGGTCCTCTTGTACTTAAGTCGGCATAGTTCCTTTTGTATTAAATTCGGATGCAATTTCTGTGTTTCATCGTCTATAAGAAGGTCCAATGGATACAGTAAACCTGAAGTGAAGCCTCGGAATCTAAAACTGGACTCACAGGTCAGGTTCAAATCATAGAAAGTGAGAGTGTCAGTCGTCTTGTACTTAAGTCGGCATTGTGCCTTTTGTATTAAATTCGGATGCAACATCTGTGTTTCATCGTCAATAAGAAGACCAAGAGATACAGTAAACCTGAAGTGAAGTGTCGGATTCTAAAACTGGACTCACAGTAGAGGTTCAAATCATAGAAAGTGAGAGTGTCAGTCCTCTTGTACTTAAGTCGGCATTGTGACTTTTGTATTAAGTTCGGCTGCAATTTCTGTGTTTCATCGTCAATAAGAAGGTCCAAGGGATAAAGGATACCTGATGTGAAACATCGGAATCTAAAACTGGACTCACAGGAGAGGTTCAAATAATAGAAAGTTAGAAAGTTAGTTGTCTTGTACTTAAGACGGCATTGTGCCTTTTGTATTAAATTCGGATGCAATTTCTGTGTTTCATCGTCAATAAGAAGACCAAGAGATACAGTAAACCTGAAGTGAAGCGTCGGATTGTAAAACTGGACTCACAGTAGAGGTTCAAATCATAGAAAGCGAGAGTGTCAGTCCTCTTGTACTTAAGTCGGCATTGTGACTTTTGTATTAAGTTCGGCTGCATTTTCTGTGTTTCATCGTCAATAAGAAGGTCCATGGTATAAAGGAAACCTGAAGTGAAGCATCGGAATCTAAATCTGGACTCACAGGAGAGGTTCAAATCTTAGCAAGTTAGAGTGTCATTCCTCTTGTACTTAAGTCGGCATTGCGCCTTTTGTATTAAATTGGGAAGCAATTTCTCTGTTTCATCGTCAATAAGAAGGTACAAGGGATACAGTTAACCAGAAGTGAAGCATCGGAATCTTAAAGTGGACTCACAGGAGAGGTTCAAATCATAGGATGTGAGAGTGTCAGTCCTGTTGTACTTAAGTCGGCAGTGTGCATTTTGTATTAAATTCGGATGCCTATTCTGTGTTTCATCGTCAAAAAGAAGGTCCAAGGGATACAGTAAACCTGAAGTGAAGCATCGAAATCTAAAACTGGACTCACATGTGAGTTTCAGATGATAGAAAGTTAGAGTGTCATTCCTTTTGTACATAAGTCGGCATTGTGCCTTTTGTATTAAATTCGGATGCAATTTCTGTGTTTCATCGTCTATAAGTAGGTCCAAGGGATACAGTAAACCTCAAGTGAAGCATCGGAATCTAAAACTGGACTCACAGGAGAGGTTCAAAACTTAGAAAGTGAGAGTGTCAGTCCTCTGGTACTTAAGTCGGCATTGTGCATTTTGTATTAAATTCGGATGCAATATCTGTGTTTCATCGTCAATACGACAGTCCAAGGTATACAGTAAACCTGAAGTGAAGCATCGGAATCTAAAACTAGACTCACAGGAGAGGTTCAAATCATAGTAAGTGAGAGTTTCAGTCCTCTTGTACTTAAGTCGGCATTGTGCCTTTTGTATTAAATTCGGATGCAATTTCTGTGTTTCATCGTCAATAAGAAGGTCCAAGGGATACAGTAAACCTGAAGTGAAGCATCGGAATCTAAATCTGGACTCACAGGAGAGGTTCAAATCATAGGAAGTTAGAGTGTCGGTCCTCTTGTACTTTAGTCGGCATTGTGCCTTTTGTATTTAATTCGGATGCAATTTCTGTATTTCATCGTCAATAGGAAGGTCGAAGTTACACAGTAAACCGGAAATGAAGCATCGGAATCTAAAACTGGACTGACAGGGGAGGTTCAAATCATAGAAAGTTAGAGTGTCAGTCCTCTTGTACTTAAGTCGGCATTGTGCATTTTGAATTTAATTCCGGTGCAATATCTGTGTTTCATCGTCAATAAGAAGTTCCGAGGTATACAGTAAAGCTGAAGTGAGCATCGGTCTCTAAAACTGGACTCACAGGAGAGGTTCAAATCATAGAAAGTTAGAGTGTCAGTCCTCTTGTACTTAAGTCGGCATAGTTCCTTTTGTATTAAATTGGGATGCAATTTCTGTGTTTCATCGTCAATAAGAAGGTCCAAGGGATACAGTAAACCTGAAGTGAAGCCTCGGAATCTATAACTGGACTCACAGGTGAGGTTCAAATCATAGAATGTGAGAGTGTCAGTCGTCTTGTACTTAAGTCGGCATTGTGCCTTTTGTATTAAATTCGGAAGCAATTTCTGTGTTTAATCGTCAATAAGAAGACCAAGAGATACAGTAAACCTGAAGTGAAGTGTCGGATTCTAAAACTGGACTCACAGTAGAGGTTCAAATCATGGAAAGTGAGAGTGTCAGTCCTCTTTACTTAAGTCGGCATTGTGACTTTTGTATTAAGTTCGGCTGCAATTTCTGTGTTTCATCGTCAATAAGAAGGTCCAAGGGATAAAGGAAACCTGATGTGAAGCATCGGAATCTAAAACTGGACTCACAGGAGAGGTTAAAATAATAGAAAGTTAGAGTGTTAGTTGTCTTGTACTTAAGTCGGCATTGTGCCTTTTGTATTAAATTCGGATGCAATTTCTGTGTTTCATCGTCAATAAGAGGACAAAGAGATACAGTAAACCTGAAGTGAAGCGTCGGATTCTAAAACTGGACTCACAGTAGAGGTTCAAATCATAGAATGTGAGAGTGTCAGTCCACTTGTACTTAAGTCGGCTTTGTGACTTTTTTATTAAGTTTGGCTGCAGTTTCTGTGTTTCATCGTCAATAAGAAGGGCCAAGGGATAAAGGAAACCTGAGGTGAAGCATCGGAATCTAAAACTGGACTCACAGGAGAGGTTCAAATCATAGAAAGTTAAAGTGTTAGTCGTCTTGTACTTAAGTCGGCATTGTGCATTTCGTATTAATTTCGGATGCAATTTCCGTGTTTCATCGTCATTAGGAAGGTCGAAGGAATACAGTAAACCGGAAATGAAGCATCGGAATCTAAAACTAAACTCACAGGAGGGGATCAAATCATAGAAAGTTAGAGTGTCCGTCCTCTGGTACTTGAGTCGGCATTGTGCCTTTTATATTAAATTCAGATGCAATTTCTGTGTTTCATCGTCAATAGAAAGGTCCAAGGTATACAGTAAACCTGAAGTGAAGCATCGGAATCTAAAACTGGACACACAGGAGAGGTTCAAATCATAGAAAGTGAGAGTGTCAGTCCTCTTGTACTTAAGTCGGCATTGTGCCTTTTGTATTAAATTCGGATGCAATTTCTGTGTTTCATCGTCAATAAGAAGGTCCATGGTATAAAGGAAACCTGAAGTGAAGCATCGGAATTTAAATCTGGACTCACAGGAGAGGTCCTAATCATAGCAAGTTAGAGTGTCATTCCTCTTGTACTTAAGCCGGAATTGCGCCTTTTGTATTAAATTCGGAAGCAATTTCTTTGTTTCATCGTCAATAAGAAGGTAAAAGGGATACAGTAAACCAGAAGTGAAGCATCGGAATCTAAAAGTGGACTCACAGGAGAGGTTCAAATCATAGAATGTCAGAGTGTCAGTCCTGTTGTACTTAAGTCGGCATTGTGCCTTTTGTATTAAATTCGCATGCAATTTCTGTGTTTCATCGTCTATAAGAAGGTCCAAGGGATACAGTAAACCTCAAGTGAAGCATCGGAATCTACAACTGGACTCACAGGAGAGGTTCAAAACTTAGAAAGTGAGAGTGTCAGTCCTCTGGTACTTAATTCGGCATTGTGCCTTTTGTATTAAATTCGGATGCAATTTCTGTGTTTCATCGTCAATAAGAAGGTCCAAGGGACACAGTAAACCTGAAGTGAAGCATTGGAACCTAAAACTGGACTCACAGGAGAGGTTCAAATCATAGAAAGTGAGAGTGTCAGTCCTCTTGTACTTAATTCGGCATTGTGCCTTTTGAATTTAATTCCGATGCAATTTCTGTGTTTCATCGTCAATAAGAAGTTCTTAGGTATACAGTAAACCTGAAGTGAAGCATCGGAATCTAAAACTGTACTCACAGGAGAGGTTCAAATCATACAAAGTTAGAGTGTCAGTCCTATTGTACTTATGTCGGCATTGTGCATTTTGTATTAAATTCGGATGCAATTTCTGTGTTTCATCGTCAATTAGAATGTCCAAGGGAAACAGTAAACCCGAAGTGAAGCATCGGAAACTAAAACTGGACTCACAGGAGAGGTTCAAATCATAGAAAGTTAAAGTGTCAGTCCTCTCGTACTTAAGTCGGCATTGTGCATTTTAAATTTAATTCCGGTGCAATATTTGTGTTTCATCGTCAATAAGAAGTTCCGAGGTATACAGTGAACCTGAAGTGAGCATCGGACTCTAAAACTGGACTCACAGGAGAGGTTCAAATCATAGAAAGTTAGAGTGTCAGTCCTCTTGTACTTAAGTCGGCATAGTTCCTTTTGTACTAAATTCGGATGCAATTTCTGTGTTTCATCGTCAATAAGAAGGTCCAAGGGATACAGTAAACCTGAAGTGAAGCCTCGGAATCTAAAACTGGACTCACAGGAGAGGTTCAAATCATAGCAAGTTAGAGTGACATTCCTCTTGTACTTAAGTCGGCATTGCGCCTTTTGAATTAAATTCGGAAGCAATTTCTTTGTTTCATCGTCAATAAGAAGGTACAAGGGACACAGTAAACCAGAAGTGAAGCATCGGAATCTTAAAGTGAACTCACAGGAGAGGTTCAAATCATAGAATGTGAGAGTGTCAGTCCTGTTGTACTTAAGTCGGCATTGTGCATTTTGTATTAAATTCGGATGCTTATTCTGTGTTTCATCGTCAATAAGAAGGTCCAAGGGATACAGTAAACCTGAAGTGAAGCATCGAAACCTAAAACTGGACTCACAGGTGAGGTTCAAATCATAGAAAGTTAGAGTGTCAGTCCATTTGTACATAAGTCGGCATTGTGCCTTTTGTATTAAATTCGGATGCAATTTCTGTGTTTCATCGTCTATAAGAAGGTCCAAGGGATACAGTAAACCTCAAGTGAAGCATCGGAATCTAAAACTGGACTCACAGGAGAGGTTCAAAACTTAGAAAGTGAGAGTGTCAGTCCTCTGATACTTAAGTCGGCATTGTGCCTTTTGTATTAAATTCGGATGCAATTTCTGTGTTTCATCGTCAATAAGAAGGTCCAAGGGATACAGTAAACCTGAAGTGAAGCATCGGAATCTAAAACTGGACTCACAGGAGAGGTTCAAATCATAGAAAGTGAGAGTGTCAGTCCTCTTGTACTTAAGTCGGCATTGTGCCTTTTAAATTTAATTCCGATGCAATTTCTGTGTTTCATCGTCAATAAGAAGTTCTTAGGTATACAGTAAACCTGAAGTGAAGCATCGGAATCTAAAACTGGACTCACAGGGGAGGTTCAAATCATAGAAAGTTAGAGTGTCAGTCCTCTTGTACATAAGTCGGCATTGTGCCTTTTGTGTCAAATTCAGATGCAATATCTGTGTTTCATCGTCAATAAGAAGGTCCAAGGGATACAGTAAACCTGAAGTGAAGCATCGGAATCTAAAACTGGACTCACAGGAGAGGTTCAAATCATAGAAAGTTAAAGTGTCAGTCCTCTTGTACTTAAGTCGTCATTGTGCATTTTGAATTTAATTCCGGTGCAATATCTGTGTTTCATCGTCAATAAGAAGTTCCGAGGTAAACAGTAAACCTGAAGTGAGCATCGGACTCTAAAACTGGACTCACATTAGAGGTTCAAATCATAGAAAGTTAGAGTGTCAGTCTTCTTGTACTTAAGTCGGCATAGTTCCTTTTGTATTAAATTCGGATGCAATTTCTGTGTTTCATCGTCAATTAGAAGACCAAGAGATACAGTAAACCTGAAGTGAAGTGTCGGATTCTAAAACTGGACTCACAGTAGAGGTTCAAATCATGGAACGTGAGAGCGTCAGTCCTCTTGTACTTAAGTCGGCATTGTGACTTTTGTATTAAGTTCGGCTGCAATTTCTGTGTTTCATCGTCAATAAGAAGGTCCAAGGGATAAAGGAAACCTGATGTGAAGCATCGGAATCTAAAACTGGACTCACGGGAGAGGTTCAAATAATTGAACGTTAGAGTGTTAGTTGTCTTATACTTAAGTCGGCATTGTGCTTTTTGTATTAAATTCGGATGCAATTTATGTGTTTCATCGTCAATAAGAAGACCAAGAGATACAGTAAACCTGAAGTGAAGCGTCGGATTCTAAAACTGGACTCACAGTAGAGGTTCAAATCATAGAAAGTGAGAGTGTCAGTCTTCTTGTACTTAAGTCGGCATTGTGACTTTTGTATTAAGTTCGGCTGCAATATCTGTGTTTCATCGTCAATAAGAAGGGCCAAGGGATAAAGGAACCCTGAGGTGAAGCATCGGAATCTAAAACTGGACTCACAGGAGAGGTTCAAATCATAGAAAGTTAGAGTGTTAGTCGCCTTGTACTTAAGTCGGCATTGTGCCTTTTGTATTAAATTCGGATGCAATTTCTGTGTTTCATCGTCAATTAGAAGACCAAGAGATACAGTAAACCTGAAGTGAAGTGTCGGATTCTAAAACTGGACTCACAGTAGAGGTTCAAATCATGGAACGTGAGAGCGTCAGTCCTCTTGTACTTAAGTCGGCATTGTGACTTTTGTATTAAGTTCGGCTGCAATTTCTGTGTTTCATCGTCAATAAGAAGGTCCAAGGGATAAAGGAAACCTGATGTGAAGCATCGGAATCTAAAACTGGACTCACGGGAGAGGTTCAAATAATTGAACGTTAGAGTGTTAGTTGTCTTATACTTAAGTCGGCATTGTGCCTTTTGTATTAAATTCGGATGCAATTTATGTGTTTCATCGTCAATAAGAAGACCAAGAGATACAGTAAACCTGAAATGAAGCATCGGAATCTATAACTGGACTCACAGGAGAGGATCAAATCATAGAAAGTTAGAGTGTCAGTCCTCTGGTACTTGAGTCGGCATTGTGCCTTTTATATTAAATTCAGATGCAATTTCTGTCTTTCATCGTCAATAAGAAGGTCCAAGGTATATAGTAAACCTGAAGTGAAGCATCGGAATCTAAAACTGGACTCACAGGAGAGTTTCAAATCATAGAAAGTGAGAGTGTCAGTCCTCTTGTACATAAGTCGGCATTGTGCCTTTTGTATTAAATTCGGATGCAATTTCTGTGTTTCATCGTCAATAAGAAGGTCCATGGTATAAAGGAAACCTGAAGTGAAGCATCGGAATCAAAATCTGGACTCACAGGAGAGGTGCAAATCATAGCAAGTTAGAGTGTCATTCCTCATGTACTTAAGTTGGCATTGCGCCTTTAGTATTAAATTCGGAAGCAATTTCTTTGTTTCATCGTCAATAAGAAGGTACAAGGGATACAGTAAACCATAAGTGAAGCATCGGAATCTAAAAGTGGACTCACAGGAGAGGTTCAAATCATAGGATGTGAGAATGTCAGTCCAGTTGTACTTAAGTCGGCATTGTGCATTTCGCATTAATTTCAGATGCAATTTCTGTGTTTCATCGTCATTAGGAAGGTCGAAGGAATACAGTAAACCGGAAATGAAGCATCGGAATCTAAAACTGGACTCACAGGAGAGGATCAAATCATAGAAAGTTAGAGTGTCAGTCCTCTGGTACTTGAGTCGGCATTGTGCCTTTTATATTAAATTCAAATGCAATTTCTGTGTTTCATCGTCAATACGAAGGTCCAAGGTATACAGTAAACCTGAAGTGAAGCATCGGAATCTAAAACTGGACTCACAGGAGAGGTTAAAGTCATAGAAAGTGAGAGCGTCAGTCCTCTTGTACTTAAGTCGGCATTGTGCCTTTTGTATTAAATTCTGATGCAATTTCTGTGTTTCATCGTCAACAAGAAGGTCCATGGTATAAAGGAAACCTGAAGTGAAGCATCGGAATCTAAATCTGGACTCACAAGAGAGGTTCAAATCATAGCAAGTTAGAGTGTCATTCCTCTTGTACTTAAGTCGGCATTGCGCCTTTAGTACTAAATTCGGAAGCAGTTTCTTTGTTTCATCGTCAATAAGAAGGTACAAGGGATACAGTAAACCAGAAGTGAAGCATCGGAATCTAAAAGTGGACTCACAGGAGAGGTTCAAATCATAGAATGTGAGAGTGTCAGTCCAGTTGTACTTAAGTCGGCATTGTGCATTTTGTATTAAATTCTTATGCCTATTGTGTGTTTCATCGTCAATAAGAAGGTCCAAGGGATACAGTAACCTTGAAGTGAAGAATCGAAATCTAAAACTGGTCTCACAGGTGAGGTTCAAATCATAGAAAATTAGAGTGTCAGTCCTTTTGTACATAAGTCGGCATTGTGCCTTTTGTATTAAATTCGGAAGCAATTTCTGTGTTTCATCGTCTATAAGAAGGTCCAAGGGATACAGTAAACCTCAATTGAAGCATCGGAATCTAAAACTGGACTCACAGGAGAGGTTCAAAACTTAGAAAGTGAGAGTGTCAGTCCTCTGGTACTAATTCGGCATTGTGCCTTTTGTATTAAATTCGGATGCAATTTCTGTGTTTCATCGTCAATAAGAAGGTCCAAGGGATACAGTAAACCTGAAGTGAAGCATCGGAATCTAAAACTGGACTCACAGGAGAGGTTCAAATCATAGAAAGTGAGAGTGTCAGTCCTCTTGTACTTAATTCGGCATTGTGCCCTTTGAATTTAATTCCGATGCAATTTCTGTGTTTCATCGTCAATAAGAAGTTCTTAGGTATACAGTAAACCTGAAGTGAAGCATCGGAATCTAAAACTGGACTCACAGGAGAGGTTCAAATCATAGAAAGTTAGAGTGTCAGTCCTCTTGTACATAAGTCGGCATTGTGCCTTTTGTATTAAATTCAGATGCAATATCTGTGTTTCATCGTCAATAAGAAGGTCCAAGGGATACAGTAAACCTGAAGTGAAGCATCGGAACCTAAAACTGGACTCACAGGAGAGGTTCAAGTCATAGAAAGTTAGAGTCTCAGTCCTCCTGTACTTAAGTCGGCATTGTGCCTTTTGTATTAAAATCGAATGCTAATTCTGTGTTTCATCATCAATAAGAAGGTCCAAGGTATACAGTAAACCTGAAGTGAAGCATCGGAATCTAAAACTGGACTCACAGGAGAGGTTCAAATAATAGAAATTTAGAGTGTTAGTCGTCTTGTACTTAAGTCGGCATTGTGACTTTTGTATTAAGTTCGGATGCAATTTCTTTGTTTCATCGTCAATAAGAAGGTCCAAGGGATACAGTAAACCTGAAGTGAAGCATCGGAATCTAAAACTGAACTCACAGGAGAGGTTCAAATCATAGAAAGTGAGAGTGTCAGTCCTCTTGTACTTAAATCGGCATTGTTCCTTTTGTATGAAATTCCGATGCAATTTCTGTGTTTCATCGTCAATAACAAGGTCCAAGGTATACAGTAAACCTGAAGTGAAGCATCGGAATGTAAAACTGGACTCACAGGAGAGGTTCAAATCACAGAAAGTGAGTGTGTCAGTCCTCTTGTACTTAATTCGGCATTGTGCCTTTTGTATTCAATTCGAATGCAATTTCTGTGTTTCATCGTCAATAAGAAGGTCCAAGGGGTACAGTAAACCTGAGGTGAAGCATCGGAATCTAAAACTGGACTCACAGGAGAGGTTCAAATCATAGAAAGTTAGAGTGTCAGTCCTCTTGTACTTAAGTCGGCATTGTGCCTTTTGTATTAAATTCGGATGCAATTTCTGTGTTTCATCGTCAATAAGAAGGTCCAAGGTATACAGTAAACCTGAAGCGAAGCATCGGAATCTAAAACTGGACTCACAGGATAGGTTCAAATCATAGAAAGTTGGAGTGTCAGTCCTATTGTACTTAAGTCGACATTGTGCATTTGTATTAGATTCGGATGCAATTTCTGTGTTTCATCGTCAATTAGAAGGTCCAAGGGATACAGTAAACCCAAAGTGAAGCATCGGAATCTAAAACTGGGCTCACAGGAGAGGTTCAAATCATAGAAAGTTAAAGTGTCAGTCCTCTCGTACTTAAGTCGGCATTGTGCATTTTAAATTTAATTCCGGTGCAATATTTGTGTTTCATCGTCAATAAGAAGTTCCGAGGTATACAGTGAACCTGAAGTGAGCATCGGACTCTAAAACTGGACTCACAGGAGAGGTTCAAATCATAGAAAGTTAGAGTGTCAGTCCTCTTGTACTTAAGTCGGCATAGTTCCTTTTGTACTAAATTCGGATGCAATTTCTGTGTTTCATCGTCAATAAGAAGGTCCAAGGGATACAGTAAACCTGAAGTGAAGCCTCGGAATCTAAAACTGGACTCACAGGAGAGGTTCAAATCATAGCAAGTTAGAGTGACATTCCTCTTGTACTTAAGTCGGCATTGCGCCTTTTGAATTAAATTCGGAAGCAATTTCTTTGTTTCATCGTCAATAAGAAGGTACAAGGGACACAGTAAACCAGAAGTGAAGCATCGGAATCTTAAAGTGAACTCACAGGAGAGGTTCAAATCATAGAATGTGAGAGTGTCAGTCCTGTTGTACTTAAGTCGGCATTGTGCATTTTGTATTAAATTCGGATGCTTATTCTGTGTTTCATCGCCAATAAGAAGGTCCAAGGGATACAGTAAACCTGAAGTGAAGCATCGAAACCTAAAACTGGACTCACAGGTGAGGTTCAAATCATAGAAAGTTAGAGTGTCAGTCCATTTGTACATAAGTCGGCATTGTGCCTTTTGTATTAAATTCGGATGCAATTTCTGTGTTTCATCGTCTATAAGAAGGTCCAAGGGATACAGTAAACCTCAAGTGAAGCATCGGAATCTAAAACTGGACTCACAGGAGAGGTTCAAAACTTAGAAAGTGAGAGTGTCAGTCCTCTGATACTTAAGTCGGCATTGTGCCTTTTGTATTAAATTCGGATGCAATTTCTGTGTTTCATCGTCAATAAGAAGGTCCAAGGGATACAGTAAACCTGAAGTGAAGCATCGGAATCTAAAACTGGACTCACAGGAGAGGTTCAAATCATAGAAAGTGAGAGTGTCAGTCCTCTTGTACTTAAGTCGGCATTGTGCCTTTTAAATTTAATTCCGATGCAATTTCTGTGTTTCATCGTCAATAAGAAGTTCTTAGGTATACAGTAAACCTGAAGTGAAGCATCGGAATCTAAAACTGGACTCACAGGGGAGGTTCAAATCATAGAAAGTTAGAGTGTCAGTCCTCTTGTACATAAGTCGGCATTGTGCCTTTTGTGTCAAATTCAGATGCAATATCTGTGTTTCATCGTCAATAAGAAGGTCCAAGGGATACAGTAAACCTGAAGTGAAGCATCGGAATCTAAAACTGGACTCACAGGAGAGGTTCAAATCATAGAAAGTTAAAGTGTCAGTCCTCTTGTACTTAAGTCGTCATTGTGCATTTTGAATTTAATTCCGGTGCAATATCTGTGTTTCATCGTCAATAAGAAGTTCCGAGGTATACAGTAAACCTGAAGTGAGCATCGGACTCTAAAACTGGACTCACATTAGAGGTTCAAATCATAGAAAGTTAGAGTGTCAGTCTTCTTGTACTTAAGTCGGCATAGTTCCTTTTGTATTAAATTCGGATGCAATTTCTGTGTTTCATCGTCAATTAGAAGACCAAGAGATACAGTAAACCTGAAGTGAAGTGTCGGATTCTAAAACTGGACTCACAGTAGAGGTTCAAATCATGGAACGTGAGAGCGTCAGTCCTCTTGTACTTAAGTCGGCATTGTGACTTTTGTATTAAGTTCGGCTGCAATTTCTGTGTTTCATCGTCAATAAGAAGGTCCAAGGGATAAAGGAAACCTGATGTGAAGCATCGGAATCTAAAACTGGACTCACGGGAGAGGTTCAAATAATTGAACGTTAGAGTGTTAGTTGTCTTATACTTAAGTCGGCATTGTGCTTTTTGTATTAAATTCGGATGCAATTTATGTGTTTCATCGTCAATAAGAAGACCAAGAGATACAGTAAACCTGAAGTGAAGCGTCGGATTCTAAAACTGGACTCACAGTAGAGGTTCAAATCATAGAAAGTGAGAGTGTCAGTCTTCTTGTACTTAAGTCGGCATTGTGACTTTTGTATTAAGTTCGGCTGCAATATCTGTGTTTCATCGTCAATAAGAAGGGCCAAGGGATAAAGGAACCCTGAGGTGAAGCATCGGAATCTAAAACTGGACTCACAGGAGAGGTTCAAATCATAGAAAGTTAGAGTGTTAGTCGCCTTGTACTTAAGTCGGCATTGTGCCTTTTGTATTAAATTCGGATGCAATTTCTGTGTTTCATCGTCAATTAGAAGACCAAGAGATACAGTAAACCTGAAGTGAAGTGTCGGATTCTAAAACTGGACTCACAGTAGAGGTTCAAATCATGGAACGTGAGAGCGTCAGTCCTCTTGTACTTAAGTCGGCATTGTGACTTTTGTATTAAGTTCGGCTGCAATTTCTGTGTTTCATCGTCAATAAGAAGGTCCAAGGGATAAAGGAAACCTGATGTGAAGCATCGGAATCTAAAACTGGACTCACGGGAGAGGTTCAAATAATTGAACGTTAGAGTGTTAGTTGTCTTATACTTAAGTCGGCATTGTGCCTTTTGTATTAAATTCGGATGCAATTTATGTGTTTCATCGTCAATAAGAAGACCAAGAGATACAGTAAACCTGAAATGAAGCATCGGAATCTATAACTGGACTCACAGGAGAGGATCAAATCATAGAAAGTTAGAGTGTCAGTCCTCTGGTACTTGAGTCGGCATTGTGCCTTTTATATTAAATTCAGATGCAATTTCTGTCTTTCATCGTCAATAAGAAGGTCCAAGGTATATAGTAAACCTGAAGTGAAGCATCGGAATCTAAAACTGGACTCACAGGAGAGTTTCAAATCATAGAAAGTGAGAGTGTCAGTCCTCTTGTACATAAGTCGGCATTGTGCCTTTTGTATTAAATTCGGATGCAATTTCTGTGTTTCATCGTCAATAAGAAGGTCCATGGTATAAAGGAAACCTGAAGTGAAGCATCGGAATCAAAATCTGGACTCACAGGAGAGGTGCAAATCATAGCAAGTTAGAGTGTCATTCCTCATGTACTTAAGTTGGCATTGCGCCTTTAGTATTAAATTCGGAAGCAATTTCTTTGTTTCATCGTCAATAAGAAGGTACAAGGGATACAGTAAACCATAAGTGAAGCATCGGAATCTAAAAGTGGACTCACAGGAGAGGTTCAAATCATAGGATGTGAGAATGTCAGTCCAGTTGTACTTAAGTCGGCATTGTGCATTTCGCATTAATTTCAGATGCAATTTCTGTGTTTCATCGTCATTAGGAAGGTCGAAGGAATACAGTAAACCGGAAATGAAGCATCGGAATCTAAAACTGGACTCACAGGAGAGGATCAAATCATAGAAAGTTAGAGTGTCAGTCCTCTGGTACTTGAGTCGGCATTGTGCATTTTATATTAAATTCAAATGCAATTTCTGTGTTTCATCGTCAATACGAAGGTCCAAGGTATACAGTAAACCTGAAGTGAAGCATCGGAATCTAAAACTGGACTCACAGGAGAGGTTAAAGTCATAGAAAGTGAGAGCGTCAGTCCTCTTGTACTTAAGTCGGCATTGTGCCTTTTGTATTAAATTCTGATGCAATTTCTGTGTTTCATCGTCAACAAGAAGGTCCATGGTATAAAGGAAACCTGAAGTGAAGCATCGGAATCTAAATCTGGACTCACAAGAGAGGTTCAAATCATAGCAAGTTAGAGTGTCATTCCTCTTGTACTTAAGTCGGCATTGCGCCTTTAGTACTAAATTCGGAAGCAGTTTCTTTGTTTCATCGTCAATAAGAAGGTACAAGGGATACAGTAAACCAGAAGTGAAGCATCGGAATCTAAAAGTGGACTCACAGGAGAGGTTCAAATCATAGAATGTGAGAGTGTCAGTTTAGTTGTACTTAAGTCGGCATTGTGCATTTTGTATTAAATTCTTATGCCTATTGTGTGTTTCATCGTCAATAAGAAGGTCCAAGGGATACAGTAACCTTGAAGTGAAGAATCGAAATCTAAAACTGGTCTCACAGGTGAGGTTCAAATCATAGAAAATTAGAGTGTCAGTCCTTTTGTACATAAGTCGGCATTGTGCCTTTTGTATTAAATTCGGAAGCAATTTCTGTGTTTCATCGTCTATAAGAAGGTCCAAGGGATACAGTAAACCTCAATTGAAGCATCGGAATCTAAAACTGGACTCACAGGAGAATTTCAAAACTTAGAAAGTGAGAGTGTCAGTCCTCTGGTACTAATTCGGCATTGTGCCTTTTGTATTAAATTCGGATGCAATTTCTGTGTTTCATCGTCAATAAGAAGGTCCAAGGGATACAGTAAACCTGAAGTGAAGCATCGGAATCTAAAACTGGACTCACAGGAGAGGTTCAAATCATAGAAAGTGAGAGTGTCAGTCCTCTTGTACTTAATTCGGCATTGTGCCCTTTGAATTTAATTCCGATGCAATTTCTGTGTTTCATCGTCAATAAGAAGTTCTTAGGTATACAGTAAACCTGAAGTGAAGCATCGGAATCTAAAACTGGACTCACAGGAGAGGTTCAAATCATAGAAAGTTAGAGTGTCAGTCCTCTTGTACATAAGTCGGCATTGTGCCTTTTGTATTAAATTCAGATGCAATATCTGTGTTTCATCGTCAATAAGAAGGTCCAAGGGATACAGTAAACCTGAAGTGAAGCATCGGAACCTAAAACTGGACTCACAGGAGAGGTTCAAGTCATAGAAAGTTAGAGTCTCAGTCCTCCTGTACTTAAGTCGGCATTGTGCCTTTTGTATTAAAATCGAATGCTAATTCTGTGTTTCATCATCAATAAGAAGGTCCAAGGTATACAGTAAACCTGAAGTGAAGCATCGGAATCTAAAACTGGACTCACAGGAGAGGTTCAAATAATAGAAATTTAGAGTGTTAGTCGTCTTGTACTTAAGTCGGCATTGTGACTTTTGTATTAAGTTCGGATGCAATTTCTTTGTTTCATCGTCAATAAGAAGGTCCAAGGGATACAGTAAACCTGAAGTGAAGCATCGGAATCTAAAACTGAACTCACAGGAGAGGTTCAAATCATAGAAAGTGAGAGTGTCAGTCCTCTTGTACTTAAATCGGCATTGTTCCTTTTGTATGAAATTCCGATGCAATTTCTGTGTTTCATCGTCAATAACAAGGTCCAAGGTATACAGTAAACCTGAAGTGAAGCATCGGAATGTAAAACTGGACTCACAGGAGAGGTTCAAATCACAGAAAGTGAGTGTGTCAGTCCTCTTGTACTTAATTCGGCATTGTGCCTTTTGTATTCAATTCGAATGCAATTTCTGTGTTTCATCGTCAATAAGAAGGTCCAAGGGGTACAGTAAACCTGAGGTGAAGCATCGGAATCTAAAACTGGACTCACAGGAGAGGTTCAAATCATAGAAAGTTAGAGTGTCAGTCCTCTTGTACTTAAGTCGGCATTGTGCCTTTTGTATTAAATTCGGATGCAATTTCTGTGTTTCATCGTCAATAAGAAGGTCCAAGGTATACAGTAAACCTGAAGCGAAGCATCGGAATCTAAAACTGGACTCACAGGATAGGTTCAAATCATAGAAAGTTGGAGTGTCAGTCCTATTGTACTTAAGTCGACATTGTGCATTTGTATTAGATTCGGATGCAATTTCTGTGTTTCATCGTCAATTAGAAGGTCCAAGGGATACAGTAAACCCAAAGTGAAGCATCGGAATCTAAAACTGGGCTCACAGGAGAGGTTCAAATCATAGAAAGTTAAAGTGTCAGTCCTCTTGTACTTATGTCAGCATTGTGCTTTTTGAATTTTCGAATTTAACTAGGATGCAATATCTGTGTTTCATCGTGAATGAGAAGTTCCGAGGTATACAGTAAACCTGAAGTGAGCATCGGACTCTAAAACTGGACTCACAGGAGAGGTTCAAATCATGGAAAGTTAGAGTGTCAGTCCTCTTGTACTTACGTCGGCATAGTGTCTTTTGTATTAAATTCGGAGGCAATTTCTGTGTTTCATCGTCAATAAGAAGGTCCAAGGGATACAGTAAACCTGAAGTGAAGCATCGGAATCTAAAACTGGACTGACAGGTGAGGTTCAAATCATAGAAAGTGAGAGTGTCAGTCGTCTTGTACTTATGTCAGCATTGTGTCTTTTGCATTAAGTTCGGCTGCAATTTCTGTGTTTCATCGTCAATAAGAAGGTCCAAGGGATACAGTAAACCCAAAGTGAAGCATCGGAATCTAAAACTGGGCTCACAGGTGAGTTTCAAAACACAGAAAGTTAAAGTGTCAGTCCTCTTGTACTTAAGTCGGCATTGTGCTTTTTGAATTTAATTCCGATGCAATATCTGTGTTTCATCGTGAATAAGAAGTTCCGAGGTATACAGTAAACCTGAAGTGAGCATCGGACTCCAAAACTGGACCCACAGGAGAGGGTCAAATCATAGAAAGTTAGAGTGTCAGTCCTCTTGTACTTAAGTCGGCATAGTTCCTTTTGTATTAAATTCGGCTGAAATTTCTGTGTTTCATCGTCAATAAGAAGGTCCAAGGGATTAAGGAAACCTGATGTGAAGCATCGGAATCTAAAACTGGAATCACAGGAGAGGTTCAAATCATAGAAAGTGAGAGTGTCAGTCCTCTTGTACTTCAGTCGGCATTGTGCCTTTTGTATTAAATTCGGATGCAATTTCTGTGTTTCATCGTCAATACGAAGGTCCAAGGGATACAGTAAACCTGAAGTGAAGCATCGGAATCTAAAACTGGACTCACATGAGAGATTCAAATCATAGAAAGTGAGAGAGTCAGTCCACTTGTACTTAAGTCGGCATTCTGCCTTTTGTATTAAATTTGGATGCAATTTCTGTGTTTCATCGTCAATAAGAAGGTCCAAGGGATACAGTAACCCTGAAGTGAAGCATCGGAATCTAAAACTTGACTCACAGGAGAGGTTCAAATCATAGAAAGTGAGAGTGTCAGTCCTCTTGTACTTAAGTCGGCATTGTGCATTGTGTATTAAATTCGGATGCAATTTCTGTGTTTCCTCGTCAATAAGAAGGTCCAAGGGATACAGTAAACCTGAAGTGAAGCATCGGAATCTAAAACTGGACTCACAGGAGAGGTTCAAATCATAGAAAGTTAAAGTGTCAGTCCTCTTGTACTTAAGTCGGCGTTGTGCCTTTTGAATTTAATTCCGACACAATTTCTGTGTTTCATCGTCAATAAGAAGTTCCGAGGTATACAGTAAACCTGAAGTGAAGCATCGGAATCTAAAACTGGACTCACAAATGAGGTTCAAATCATAGAAAGTTATTGTGTCAGTCCTCTTGTACTAAAATCGGCATTGTTCCTTTTGTATTAAATTCCGATGCAATTTCTGCGTTTCATCGTCAATAAGAAGGTCCAAGGGATACTGTAAACCTGAAGTGAAGCCTCGGAATCTAAAACTGGACTCACAGGAGAGGTTCAAATCATAGCAAGTTAGAGTGACATTCCTCTTGTACTTAAGTCGGCATTGCGCCTTTTGAATTAAATTCGGAAGCAATTTCTTTGTTTCATCGTCAATAAGAAGGTACAAGGGATAGAGTAAACCAGAAGTGAAGCATGGGAATCTTAAAGTGAACTCACAGGAGAGGTTCAAATCATAGAATGTGAGAGTGTCAGTCCTGTTGTACTTAAGTCGGCATTGTGCATTTTGTATTAAATTCGGATGCCTATTCTGTGTTTCATCGTCAATAAGAAGGTCCATGGGATACAGTAAACCTGAAGTGAAGCATCGAAACCTAAAACTGGACTCACAGGTGAGGTTCAAATCATAGAAAGTTAGAGTGTCAGTCCATTTGTACATAAGTCGGCATTGTGCCTTTTGTATTAAATTCGGATGCAATTTCTGTGTTTCATCGTCTATAAGAAGGTCCAAGGGATACAGTAAACCTCAAGTGAAGCACCGGAATCTAAAACTGGACTCACAGGAGAGGTTCAAAACTTAGAAAGTGAGAGTGTCAGTCCTCTGATACTTAAGTCGGCATTGAGCCTTTTGTATTAAATTCGGATGCAATTTCTGTGTTTCATCGTCAATAAGAAGGTCCAAGGGATACAGTAAACCTGAAGTGAAGCATCGGAATCTAAAACTGGACTCACAGGAGAGGTTCAAATCATAGAAAGTGAGAGTGTCAGTCCTCTTGTACTTAAGTCGGCATTGTGCCTTTTAAATTTAATTCCGATGCAATTTCTGTGTTTCATCGTCAATAAGAAGTTCTTAGGTATACAGTAAACCTGAAGTGAAGCATCGGAATCTAAAACTGGACTCACAGGGGAGGTTCAAATCATAGAAAGTTAGAGTGTCAGTCCTCTTGTACATAAGTCGGCATTGTGCCTTTTGTGTTAAATTCAGATGCAATATCTGTGTTTCATCGTCAATAAGAAGGTCCAAGGGATACAGTAAACCTGAAGTGAAGCATCGGAATCTAAAACTGGACTCACAGGAGAGGTTCAAATCATAGAAAGTTAAAGTGTCAGTCCTCTTGTACTTAAGTCGCCATTGTGCATTTAGAATTTAATTCCGGTGCAATATCTGTGTTTCATCGTCAATAAGAAGTTCCGAGGTATACAGTAAACCTGAAGTGAGCATCGGACTCTAAAACTGGACTCACTTTAGAGGTTCAAATCATAGAAAGTTAGAGTGTCAGTCCTCTTGTACTTAAGTCGGCATAGTTCCTTTTGTATTAAATTCCAATGCAATTTCTGTGTTTCATCGTCAATAAGAAGGTCCAAGGGATACAGTAAACCTGAAGTGAAGCCTCGGAATCTAAAACTGGACTCACAGGTGAGGTTCAAATCATAGAAAGTAAGAGTGTCAGTCGTCTTGTACTTAAGTCGACATTGTGCCTTTTGTATTAAATTCGGATGCAATTTCTGTGTTTCATCGTCAATTAGAAGACCAAGAGATACAGTAAACCTGAAGTGAAGTGTCGGATTCTAAAACTGGACTCACAGTAGAGGTTCAAATCATGGAACGTGAGAGCGTCTGTCCTCTTGTACTTAAGTCGGCATTGTGACTTTTGTATTAAGTTCGGCTGCAATTTCTGTGTTTCATCGTCAATAAGAAGGTCCAACGGATAAAGGAAACCTGATGTGAAGCATCGGAATCTAAAACTGGACTCACGGGAGAGGTTCAAATAATTGAACGTTAGAGTGTTAGTTGTCTTGTACTTAAGTCGGCATTGTGCCTTTTGTATTAAATTCGGATGCAATTTATGTGTTTCATCGTCAATAAGGAGACCAAGAGATACAGTAAACCTGAAGTGAAGCGTCGGATTCTAAAACTGGACTCACAGTAGAGGTTCATCATAGAAAGTGAGAGTGTCAGTCCTCTTGTACTTAAGTCGGCATTGTGCCTTTTAAATTTAATTCCGATGCAATTTCTGTGTTTCATCGTCAATAAGAAGTTCTTAGGCATACAGTAAACCTGAAGTGAAGCATCGGAATCTAAAACTGGACTCACAGGGGAGGTTCAAATCATAGAAAGTTAGAGTGTCAGTCCTCTTGTACATAAGTCGGCATTGTGCCTTTTGTGTTAAATTCAGATGCAATATCTGTGTTTCATCGTCAATAAGAAGGTCCAAGGGATACAGTAAACCTGAAGTGAAGCATCGGAATCTAAAACTGGACTCACAGGAGAGGTTCAAATCATAGAAAGTTAAAGTGTCAGTCCTCTTGTACTTAAGTCGTCATTGTGCATTTTGAATTTAATTCCGGTGCAATATCTGTGTTTCATCGTCAATAAGAAGTTCCGAGGTATACAGTAAACCTGAAGTGAGCATCGGACTCTCAAACTGGACTCACATTAGAGGTTCAAATCATAGAAAGTTAGAGTGTCAGTCCTCTTGTACTTAAGTCGGCATAGTTCCTTTTGTATTAAATTCGGATGCAATTTCTGTGTTTCATCGTCAATAAGAAGGTCCAAGGGATACAGTAAACCTGAAGTGAAGCCTCGGAATCTAAAACTGGACTCACAGGAGAGGTTCAAATCATAGAAAGTAAGAGTGTCAGTCCTCTTGTACTTCAGTCGGCATTGTGCCTTTTGTATTAAATTCGGATGCAATTTCTGTGTTTCATCGTCAATACGAAGGGCCAAGGGATACAGTAAACCTGAAGTGAAGCATCGGAATCTAAAACTGGACTCACATGAGAGGTTCAAATCATAGAAAGTGAGAGAGTCAGTCCACTTGTACTTAAGTCGGTCTCCTGCCTTTTGTATTAAATTTGGATGCAATTTCTGTGTTTCATCGTCAATAAGAAGGTCCAAGGGATACAGTAACCCTAAAGTGAAGCATCGGAATCTAAAACTTGACTCACAGGAGAGGTTCAAATCATAGAAAGTGAGAGTGTCAGTCCTCTTGTACTTAAGTCGGCATTGTGCATTGTGTATTAAATTCGGATGCAATTTCTGTGTTTCCTCGTCAATAAGAAGGTCCAAGGGATACAGTAAACCTGAAGTGAAGCATCGGAATCTAAAACTGGACTCACAGGAGAGGTTCAAATCATAGAAAGTTAAAGTGTCAGTCCTCTTGTACTTAAGTCGGCGTTGTGCCTTTTGAATTTAATTCCGACGCAATTTCTGTGTTTCATCGTCAATAAGAAGTTCCGAGGTATACAGTAAACCTGAAGTGAAGCATCGGAATCTAAAACTGGACTCACAAATGAGGTTCAAATCATAGAAAGTTATTGTGTCAGTCCTCTTGTACTTAAATCGGCATTGTTCCTTTTGTATTAAATTCCGATGCAATTTCTGCGTTTCATCGTCAATAAGAAGGTCCAAGGGATACAGTAAACCTGAAGTGAAGCCTCGGAATCTAAAACTGGACTCACAGGAGAGGTTCAAATCATAGCAAGTTAGAGTGACATTCCTCTTGTACTTAAGTCGGCATTGCGCCTTTTGAATTAAATTCGGAAGCAATTTCTTTGTTTCATCGTCAATAAGAAGGTACAAGGGATACAGTAAACCAGAAGTGAAGCATCGGAATCTTAAAGTGAACTCACAGGAGAGGTTCAAATCATAGAATGTGAGAGTGTCAGTCCTGTTGTACTTAAGTCGGCAATGTGCATTTTGTATTAAATTCGGATGCCTATTCTGTGTTTCATCGTCAATAAGAAGGTCCAAGGGATACAGTAAACCTGAAGTGAAGCATCGAAACCTAAAACTGGACTCACAGGTGAGGTTCAAATCATAGAAAGTTAGAGTGTCAGTCCATTTGTACATAAGTCGGCATTGTGCCTTTTGTATTAAATTCGGATGCAATTTCTGTGTTTCATCGTCTATAAGAAGGGCCAAGGGATACAGTAAACCTCAAGTGAAGCATCGGAATCTAAAACTGGACTCACAGGAGAGGTTCAAAACTTAGAAAGTGAGAGTGTCAGTCCTCTGATACTTAAGTCGGCATTGTGCCTTTTGTATTAAATTCGGATGCAATTTCTGTGTTTCATCGTCAATAAGAAGGTCCAAGGGATACAGTAAACCTGAAGTGAAGCATCGGAATCTAAAACTGGACTCACAGGAGAGGTTCAAATCATAGAAAGTGAGAGTGTCAGTCCTCTTGTACTTAAGTCGGCATTGTGCCTTTTAAATTTAATTCCGATGCAATTTCTGTGTTTCATCGTCAATAAGAAGTTCTTAGGTATACAGTAAACCTGAAGTGAAGCATCGGAATCTAAAACTGGACTCACAGGGGAGGTTCAAATCATAGAAAGTTAGAGTGTCAGTCCTCTTGTACATAAGTCGGCATTGTGCCTTTTGTGTTAAATTCAGATGCAATATCTGTGTTTCATCGTCAGTAAGAAGGTCCAAGGGATACAGTAAACCTGAAGTGAAGCATCGGAATCTAAAACTGGACTCACAGGAGAGGTTCAAATCATAGAAAGTTAAAGTGTCAGTCCTCTTGTACTTAAGTCGTCATTGTGCATTTTGAATTTAATTCCGGTGCAATATCTGTGTTTCATCGTCAATAAGAAGTTCCGAGGTATACAGTAAACCTGAAGTGAGCATCGGACTCTAAAACTGGACTCACATTAGAGGTTCAAATCATAGAAAGTTAGAGTGTCAGTCCTCTTGTACTTAAGTCGGCATAGTTCCTTTTGTATTAAATTCGGATGCAATTTCTGTGTTTCATCGTCAATAAGAAGGTCCAAGGGATACAGTAAACCTGAAGTGAAGCCTCGGAATCTAAAACTGGACTCACAGGTGAGGTTCAAATCATAGAAAGTAAGAGTGTCAGTCGTCTTGTACTTAAGTCGACATTGTGGCTTTTGTATTAAATTCGGATGCAATTTCTGTGTTTCATCGTCAGTTAGAAGACCAAGAGATACAGTAAACCTGAAGTGAAGTGTCGGATTCTAAAACTGGATTCCCAGTAGAGGTTCAAATCATGGAACGTGAGAGCGTCAGTCCTCTTGTACTTAAGTCGGCATTGTGACTTTTGTATTAAGTTCGGCTGCAATTTCTGTGTTTCATCGTCAATAAGAAGGTCCAACGGATAAAGGAAACCTGATGTGAAGCATCGGAATCTAAAACTGGACTCACGGGAGAGGTTCAAATAATTGAACGTTAGAGTGTTAGTTGTCTTGTACTTAAGTCGGCATTGTGAGTTTTGTATTAAATTCGGATGCAATTTATGTGTTTCATCGTCAATAAGAAGACCAAGAGATACAGTAAACCTGAAGTGAAGCGTCGGATTCTAAAACTGGACTCACAGTAGTGGTTCAAATCATAGAAAGTGAGAGTGCCAGTCTTCTTGTACTTAAGTCGGCATTGTGACTTTTGTATTAAGTTCGGCTGCAATATCTGTGTTTCATCGTCAATAAGAAGGGCCAAGGGATAAAGAAAACCTGAGGTGTAGCATCGGAATCTAAAACTGGACTCACAGGAGAGGTTCAAATCATAGAAAGTTAGAGTGTTAGTCGCCTTGTACTTAAGTCGGCATTGTGCCTTTTGTATTAAATTCGGATGCAATTTCTGTGTTTCATCGTCATTAGGAAGGTCGAAGGAATACAGTAAACCGGAAATGAAGCATCGGAATCTATAACTGGACTCACAGGAGAGGATCAAATCATAGGAAGTTAGAGTGTCAGTCCTCTGGTACTTGAGTCGGCATTGTGCCTTTTATATTAAATTCAGATGCAATTTCTGTCTTTCATCGTCAATAAGAAGGTCCAAGGTATATAGTAAACCTGAAGTGAAGCATCGGAATCTAAAACTGGACTCACAGGAGAGTTTCAAATCATAGAAAGTGAGAGTGTCAGTCCTCTTGTACATAAGTCGGCATTGTGCCTTTTGTATTAAATTCGGATGCAATTTCTGTGTTACATCGTCAATAAGAAGGTCCATGGTATAAAGGAAACCTGAAGTGAAGCATCGGAATCAAAATCTGGACTCACAGGAGAGGTGCAAATCATAGCAAGTTAGAGTGTCATTCCTCATGTACTTAAGTTGGCATTGCGCCTTTAGTATTAAATTCGGAAGCAATTTCTTTGTTTCATCGTCAATAAGAAGGTACAAGGGATACAGTTAACCATAAGTGAAGCATCGGAATCTAAAACTGGACTCACAGGAGAGGATCAAATCATAGAAAGTTAGAGTGTCAGTCCTCTGGTACTTGAGTCGGCATTGTGCCTTTTATATTAAATTCAAATGCAATTTCTGTGTTTCATCGTCAATACGAAGGTCCAAGGTATACAGTAAACCTGAAGTGAAGCATCGGAATCTAAAACTGGACTCACAGGAGAGGTTAAAATCATAGAAAGTGAGAGCGTCAGTCCTCTTGTACTTAAGTCGGCATTGTGCCTTTTGTATTAAATTCTGATGCAATTTCTGTGTTTCATCGTCAACAAGAAGGTCCATGGTATAAAGGAAACCTGAAGTGAAGCATCGGAATCTAAATCTGGACTTACAAGAGAGGTTCAAATCATAGCAAGTTAGAGTGTCATTCCTCTTGTACTTAAGTCGGCATTGCGCCTTTAGTATTAAATTCGGAAGCAATTTCTTTGTTTCATCGTCAATAAGAAGGTACAAGGGATACAGTAAACCAGAAGTGAAGCATCGGAATCTAAAAGTGGACTCACAGGAGAGGTTCAAATCATAGAATGTGAGAGTGTCAGTCCAGTTGTACTTAAGTCGGCATTGTGCATTTTGTATTAAATTCTTATGCCTATTGTGTGTTTCATCGTCAATAAGAAGGTCCAAGGGATACAGTAAACTTGAAGTGAAGCATCGAAATCTAAAACTGGACTCACAGGTGAGGTTCAAATCATAGAAAATTAGAGTGTCAGTCCTTTTGTACATAAGTCGGCATTGTGCCTTTTGTATTAAATTCGGATGCAATTTCTGTGTTTCATCGTCAATAAGAAGGTCCAAGGGATACAGTAAACCTGAAGTGAAGCATCGGAATCTAAAACTGGACTCACAGGAGAGGATCAAATCATAGAAAGTGAGAGTGTCAGTCCTCTTGTACTTAATTCGGCATTGTGCCCTTTGTATTTCATTCCGATGCAATTTCTGTGTTTCATCGTCAATAAGAAGTTCTTAGGTATACAGTAAACCTGAAGTGAAGCATCGGAATCTAAAACTGGACTCACAGGAGAGGTTCAAATCATAGAAAGTTAGAGTGTCAGTCCTCTTGTACATAAGTCGGCATTGTGCCTTTTGTATTAAATTCAGATGCAATATCTGTGTTTCATCGTCAATAAGAAGGTCCAAGGGATACAGTAAACTTCAAGTGAAGCATCGGAACCTAAAACTGGACTCACAGGAGAGGTTCAAGTCATAGAAAGTTAGAGTCTCAGTCCTCCTGTACTTAAGTCGGCATTGTGCCTTTTTTATTAAAATCGAATGCTAATTCTGTGTTTCATCATCAATAAGAAGGTCCAAGGTATACAGTAAACCTGAAGTGAAGCATCGGAATCTAAAACTGGACTCACAGGAGTGGTTCAAATAATAGAAATTTAGAGTGTTAGTCGTCTTGTACTTAAGTCGGCATTGTGACTTTTGTATTAAGTTCGGATGCAATTTCTTTGTTTCATCGTCAATAAGAAGGTCCAAGGGATACAGTAAACCTGAAGTGAAGCATCGGAATCTAAAACTGAACTCACAGGAGAGGTTCAAATCATAGAAAGTGAGAGTGTCAGTCCTCTTGTACTTAAATCGGCATTGTTCCTTTTGTATGAAATTCCGATGCAATTTCTGTGTTTCATCGTCAATAACAAGGTCCAAGGGATACAGTAAACCTGAAGTGAAGAATCGGAATGTAAAACTGGACTCACAGGAGAGGTTCAAATCACAGAAAGTGAGTGTGTCAGTCCTCTTGTACTTAATTCGGCGTTGTGCCTTTTGTATTCAATTCGAATGCAATTTCTGTGTTTCATCGTCAATAAGAAGGTCCAAGGGGTACAGTAAACCTGAGGTGAAGCATCGGAATCTAAAACTGGACTCACAGGAGAGGTTCAAATCATAGAAAGTTAGAGTGTCAGTCCTCTTGTACTTAAGTCGGCATTGTGCCTTTTGTATTAAATTCGGATGCAATTTCTGTGTTTCATCGTCAATAAGAAGGTCCAAGGTGTACAGTAAACCTGAAGCGAAGCATCGGAATCTAAAACTGGACTCACAGGATAGGTTCAAATCATAGAAAGTTGGAGTGTCAGTCCTATTGTACTTAAGTCGACATTGTGCATTTGTATTAGATTCGGATGCAATTTCTGTGTTTCATCGTCAATTAGAAGGTCCAAGGGATACAGTAAACCCAAAGTGAAGCATCGGAATCTAAAACTGGGCTCACAGGAGAGGTTCAAATCTTAGAAAGTTAAAGTGTCAGTCCTCTTGTACTTATGTCAGCATTGTGCTTTTTGAATTTTTGAATTTAACTAGGATGCAATATCTGTGTTTCATCGTGAATGAGAAGTTCCGAGGTATACAGTAAACCTGAAGTGAGCATCGGACTCTAAAACTGGACTCACAGGAGAGGTTCAAATCATAGAAAGTTAGAGTGTCAGTCCTCTTGTACTTACGTCGGCATAGTGTCTTTTGTATTAAATTCGGAGGCAATTTCTGTGTTTCATCGTCAATAAGAAGGTCCAAGGGATACAGTAAACCTGAAGTGAAGCATCGGAATCTAAAACTGGACTGACAGGTGAGGTTCAAATCATAGAAAGTTAGAGTGTCAGTCCTATTGTACTTAAGTCGACATTGTGCATTTTGTATTAAATTCGGATGCAATTTCTGTGTTTCATCGTCAATTAGAAGGTCCAAGGGATACAGTAAACCCAAAGTGAAGCATCGGAATCTAAAACTGGGCTCACAGGTGAGTTTCAAATCACAGAAAGTTAAAGTGTCAGTCCTCTTGTACTTAAGTCGGCATTGTGCTTTTTGAATTTAATTCCGGTGCAATATCTGTGTTTCATCGTGAATAAGAAGTTCCGAGGTATACAGTAAACCTGAAGTGAGCATCGGACTCCAAAACTGGACCCACAGGAGAGGGTCAAATCATAGAAAGTTAGAGTGTCAGTCCTCTGGTACTTAAGTCGGCATAGTTCCTTTTGTATTAAATTCGGCTGAAATTTCTGTGTTTCATCGTCAATAAGAAGGTCCAAGGGATTAAGGAAACCTGATGTGAAGCATCGGAATCTAAAACTGGAATCACAGGAGAGGTTCAAATCATAGAAAGTGAGAGTGTCAGTCCTCTTGTACTTAAGTCGGCATAGTGCCTTTTGTATTAAATTCGGATTGAATTTATGTGTTTCATCTGCAATAAGAAGGTCCAAGGGATACAGTAAACCTGAGGTGAACCATCGACATCTAAAACTGGACTCACAGGAGTGGTTCAAATCATAGAAAGTTAGAGTGTCAGTCCTCTTGTACTTCAGTCGGCATTGTGCCTTTTGTATTAAATTCGGATGCAATTTCTGTGTTTCATCGTCAATACGAAGGTCAAAGGGATACAGTAAACCTGAAGTGAAGCATCGGAATCTAAAACTGGACTCACAGCAGAGGTTCAAATCATAGAAAGTGAGAGAGTCAGTCCACTTGTACTTAAGTCGGCATTCTGCCTTTTGTATTAAATTTGGATGCAATTTCTGTGTTTCATCGTCAATAAGAAGGTCCAAGGGATACAGTAACCCTGAAGTGAAGCATCGGAATCTAAAACTTGACTCACAGGAGAGGTTCAAATCATAGAAAGTGAGAGTGTCAGTCCTCTTGTACTTAAGTCGGCATTGTGCATTGTGTATTAAATTCTTATGCCTATTCTGTGTTTCATCGTCAATAAGAAGGTCCAAGGGATACAGTAAACCTGAAGTGAAGCATCGAAATCTAAAACAGGACTCACAGGTGAGGTTCAAATCATAGAAAATTAGAGTGTCAGTCCTCTTGTACTTAAGTCGGCATTGTGCCTTTTGTATTAAATTCGGATGCAATTTCTGTGTTTCATCGACAATAAGAAGGTCCATGGTATAAAGGAAACCTGAAGTGAAGCATCGGAATCTAAATCTGGACTCACAGGAGAGGTCCTAATCATAGCAATTTAGAGTGTCATTCCTCTTGTACTTAAGCCGGCATTGCGTCTTTTGTATTAAATTCGGAAGCAATTTCTTTGTTTCATCGTCAATAAGAAGGTACAAGGGATACAGTAAACCAGAAGTGAAGCATCGGAATCTAAAAGTGGACTCACAGGAGAGGTTCAAATCATAGAATGTCAGAGTGTCAGTCCTGTTGTACTTAAGTTGGCATTGTGGATTTTGTATTAAATTCGGATGCCTATTCTGTGTTTCATCGTCTATAAGAAGGTCCAAGGGATACAGTAAACCTGAAGTGAAGCATCGAAATCTAAAACTGGACTCACAGGTGAGGTTCAAATCATAGAAAATTAGAGTGTCAGTCCTTTTGTACATAAGTCGGCATTGTGCCTTTTGTATTAAATTCAGATGCAATTTCTGTGTTTCATCGTCTATAAGAAGGTCCAAGGGATACAGTAAACCTCAAGTGAAGCATCGGAATCTAAAACTGGACTCACAGGAGAGGTTCAAAACTTAGAAAGTGAGAGTGTCAGTCCTCTGGTACTTAATTCGGCATTGTGCCTTTTGTATTAAATTCGGATGCAATTTCTGTGTTTCATCGTCAATAAGAAGGTCCAAGGGAAACAGTAAACCTGAAGTGAAGCATCGGAATCTAAAACTGGACTCACAGGAGAAGTTCAAATCATAGAAAGTGAGAGTGTCAGTCCTCTTGTACTTAATTCGGCATTGTGCCTTTTGAATTTAATTCCGATGCAATTTCTGTGTTTCATCGTCAATAAGAAGTTCTTAGGTATACAGTAAACCTGAAGTGAAGCATCGGAATCTAAAACTGGACTCACAGGGGAGGTTCAAATCATAGCAAGTTAGAGTGTCAGTCCTCTTGTACATAAGTCGGCATTGTGCCTTTTGTATTAAATTCAGATGCAATATCTGTGTTTCATCGTCAATAAGAAGGTCCAAGGGATACAGTAAACCATAAGTGAAGCATCGGAATCTAAAAGTGGACTCACAGGAGAGGTTCAAATCATAGGATGTGAGAGTGTCAGTCCAGTTGTACTTAAGTCGGCATTGTGCATTTCGCATTAATTTCAGATGCAATTTCTGTGTTTCATCGTCATTAGGAAGGTCGAAGGAATACAGTAAACCGGAAATGAAGCATCGGAATCTAAAACTGGACTCACAGGTGAGGTTCAAATCATAGAAAATTAGAGTGTCAGTCCTCTTGTACTTAAGTCGGCATTGTGCCTTTTGTATTAAATTCGGATGCAATTTCTGTGTTTCATCGTCAATAAGAAGGTCCATGGTATAAAGGAAACCTGAAGTGAAGCATCGGAATCTAAATCTGGACTCACAGGAGAGGTCCTAATCATAGCAATTTAGAGTGTCATTCCTCTTGTACTTAAGCCGGCATTGCGTCTTTTGTATTAAATTCGGAAGCAATTTCTTTGTTTCATCGTCAATAAGAAGGTACAAGGGATACAGTAAACCAGAAGTGAAGCATCGGAATCTAAAAGTGGACTCACAGGAGAGGTTCAAATCATAGAATGTGAGAGTGTCAGTCCAGTTGTACTTAAGTCGGCATTGTGCATTTTGTATTAAATTCTTATGCCTATTCTGTGTTTCATCGTCAATAAGAAGGTCCAAGGGATACAGTAAACCTGAAGTGAAGCATCGAAATCTAAAACAGGACTCACAGGTGAGGTTCAAATCATAGAAAATTAGAGTGTCAGTCCTCTTGTACTTAAGTCGGCATTGTGCCTTTTGTATTAAATTCGGATGCAATTTCTGTGTTTCATCGTCAATAAGAAGGTCCATGGTATAAAGGAAACCTGAAGTGAAGCATCGGAATCTAAATCTGGACTCACAGGAGAGGTCCTAATCATAGCAATTTAGAGTGTCATTCCTCTTGTACTTAAGCCGGCATTGCGTCTTTTGTATTAAATTCGGAAGCAATTTCTTTGTTTCATCGTCAATAAGAAGGTACAAGGGATACAGTAAACCAGAAGTGAAGCATCGGAATCTAAAAGTGGACTCACAGGAGAGGTTCAAATCATAGAATGTCAGAGTGTCAGTCCTGTTGTACTTAAGTTGGCATTGTGGATTTAGTATTAAATTCGGATGCCTATTCTGTGTTTCATCGTCTATAAGAAGGTCCAAGGGATACAGTAAACCTGAAGTGAAGCATCGAAATCTAAAACTGGACTCACAGGTGAGGTTCAAATCATAGAAAATTAGAGTGTCAGTCCTTTTGTACATAAGTCGGCATTGTACCTTTTGTATTAAATTCAGATGCAATTTCTGTGTTTCATCGTCTATAAGAAGGTCCAAGGGATACAGTAAACCTCAAGTGAAGCATCGGAATCTAAAACTGGACTCACAGGAGAGGTTCAAAACTTAGAAAGTGAGAGTGTCAGTCCTCTGGTACTTAATTCGGCATTGTGCCTTTTGTATTAAATTCGGATGCAATTTCTGTGTTTCATCGTCAATAAGAAGGTCCAAGGGATACAGTAAACCTGAAGTGAAGCATCGGAATCTAAAACTGGACTCACAGGAGAAGTTCAAATCATAGAAAGTGAGAGTGTCAGTCCTCTTGTACTTAATTCGGCATTGTGCCTTTTGAATTTAATTCCGATGCAATTTCTGTGTTTCATCGTCAATAAGAAGTTCTTAGGTATACAGTAAACCTGAAGTGAAGCATCGGAATCTAAAACTGTACTCACAGGAGAGGTTCAAATCATACAAAGTTAGAGTGTCAGTCCTATTGTACTTAAGTCGGCATTGTGCATTTTGTATTAAATTCGGATGCAATTTCTGTGTTTCATCGTCAATTAGAATGTCCAAGGGATACAGTAAACCCGAAGTGAAGCATCGGAAACTAAAACTGGACTCACAGGAGAGGTTCAAATCATAGAAAGTTAAAGTGTCAGTCCTCTCGTACTTAAGTCGGCATTGTGCATTTTGAATTTAATTCCGGTGCAATATTTGTGTTTCATCGTCAATAAGAAGTTCCGAGGTATACAGTGAACCTGAAGTGAAGCATCGGAATCTAAAACTGGACTCACAGGGGAGGTTCAAATCATAGCAAGTTAGAGTGTCAGTCCTCTTGTACATAAGTCGGCATTGTGCCTTTTGTATTAAATTCAGATGCAATATCTGTGTTTCATCGTCAATAAGAAGGTCCAAGGGATACAGTAAACCATAAGTGAAGCATCGGAATCTAAAAGTGGACTCACAGGAGAGGTTCAAATCATAGGATGTGAGAGTGTCAGTCCAGTTGTACTTAAGTCGGCATTGTGCATTTCGCATTAATTTCAGATGCAATTTCTGTGTTTCATCGTCATTAGGAAGGTCGAAGGAATACAGTAAACCGGAAATGAAGCATCGGAATCTAAAACTGGACTCACAGGAGAGGATCAAATCATAGAAAGTTAGAGTGTCAGTCCTCTGGTACTTGAGTCGGCATTGTGCCTTTTATATTAAATTCAAATGCAATTTCTGTGTTTCATCGTCAATACGAAGGTCCAAGGTATACAGTAAACCTGAAGTGAAGCATCGGAATCTAAAACTGGACTCACAGGAGAGGTTAAAATCATAGAAAGTGAGAGCGTCAGTCCTCTTGTACTTAAGTCGGCATTGTGCCTTTTGTATTAAATTCTGATGCAATTTCTGTGTTTCATCGTCAACAAGAAGGTCCATGGTATAAAGGAAACCTGAAGTGAAGAATCGGAATCTAAATCTGGACTCACAAGAGAGGTTCAAATCATAGCAAGTTAGAGTGTCATTCCTCTTGTACTTAAGCCGGCATTGCGTCTTTTGTATTAAATTCGGAAGCAATTTCTTTGTTTCATCGTCAATAAGAAGGTACAAGGGATACAGTAAACCAGAAGTGAAGCATCGGAATCTAAAAGTGGACTCACAGGAGAGGTTCAAATCATAGAATGTGAGAGTGTCAGTCCAGTTGTACTTAAGTCGGCATTGTGCATTTTGTATTAAATTCTTATGCCTATTCTGTGTTTCATCGTCAATAAGAAGGTCCAAGGGATACAGTAAACCTGAAGTGAAGCATCGAAATCTAAAACAGGACTCACAGGTGAGGTTCAAATCATAGAAAGTTAGAGTGTCAGTCCTCTGGTACTTGAGTCGGCATTGTGCCTTTTATATTAAATTCAAATGCAATTTCTGTGTTTCATCGTCAATACGAAGGTCCAAGGTATACAGTAAACCTGAAGTGAAGCATCGGAATCTAAAACTGGACTCACAGGAGAGGTTAAAATCATGGAAAGTGAGAGCGTCAGTCCTCTTGTACTTAAGTCGGCATTGTGCATTTTGTATTAAATTCTTATGCCTATTCTGTGTTTCATCGTCAATAAGAAGGTCCAAGGGATACAGTAAACCTGAAGTGAAGCATCGAAATCTAAAACAGGACTCACAGGTGAGGTTCAAATCATAGAAAATTAGAGTGTCAGTCCTCTTGTAATTAAGTCGGCATTGTGCCTTTTGTATTAAATTCGGATGCAATTTCTGTGTTTCATCGTCAATAAGAAGGTCCATGGTATAAAGGAAACCTGAAGTGAAGCATCGGAATCTAAATCTGGACTCACAGGAGAGGTCCTAATCATAGCAATTTAGAGTGTCATTCCTCTTGTACTTAAGCCGGCATTGCGTCTTTTGTATTAAATTCGGAAGCAATTTCTTTGTTTCATCGTCAATAAGAAGGTACAAGGGATACAGTAAACCAGAAGTGAAGCATCGGAATCTAAAAGTGGACTCACAGGAGAGGTTCAAATCATAGAATGTGAGAGTGTCAGTCCAGTTGTACTTAAGTCGGCATTGTGCATTTTGTATTAAATTCTTATGCCTATTCTGTGTTTCATCGTCAATAAGAAGGTCCAAGAGATACAGTAAACCTGAAGTGAAGCATCGAAATCTAAAACAGGACTCACAGGTGAGGTTCAAATCATAGAAAATTAGAGTGTCAGTCCTCTTGTACTTAAGTCGGCATTGTGCCTTTTGTATTAAATTCGGATGCAATTTCTGTGTTTCATCGTCAATAAGAAGGTCCATGGTATAAAGGAAACCTGAAGTGAAGCATCGGAATCCAAATCTGGACTCACAGGAGAGGTCCTAATCATAGCAATTTAGAGTGTCATTCCTCTTGTACTTAAGCCGGCATTGCGTCTTTTGTATTAAATTCGGAAGCAATTTCTTTGTTTCATCGTCAATAAGAAGGTACAAGGGATACAGTAAACCAGAAGTGAAGCATCGGAATCTAAAAGTGGACTCACAGGAGAGGTTCAAATCATAGAATGTCAGAGTGTCAGTCCTGTTGTACTTAAGTTGGCATTGTGGATTTAGTATTAAATTCGGATGCCTATTCTGTGTTTCATCGTCTATAAGAAGGTCCAAGGTATACAGTAAACCTGAAGTGAAGCATCGAAA